>NC_056749.1:607564838-607859838 GCF_019279795.1 Protopterus annectens | reverse complement strand
CTCACAGCTGAAAAGCAGCAGTGAGCCTTTAAATGAAAGTTTTAAACAGCTAAAGGAGACACTAGAAAAAAGAGTTTAACTGCAACAACTTATCATAAACAAACAACCCAACAGATGCTTAATAAGAGTGGACAATTTCCAGTTAATACCTCACACACAATGAAACTAGCTAGAAAAAATACACAGTACACAAAGTGCTATAAATAACAAAGAAATAAAGAACAAAATAAACAAAAAACAGGATACTTAATGTTATATATTATAGCTCCAAGTTTGCTGAGTGTCCTTCCTTCGATTAGCTCGGTGTAAAATAGCAGAACACTCACAACTGAGCTTCTTAGGTAACAGAAAGTTGAAACCTGAGAAAGCTTTTAAGAAAGAAATCTCAAAAGAACCAATGAAGTGCTTAGTCTAAGCTGTAGTCCAAGAGACGTCAGTCAGCCAATGACCACAAACAATTCTCTCTCACTGAAATGCCTGATGGCTTTGGCTAAAACAAGATGTCCCTGAATTATGTGCTCAGACACACAGCCTCCACAAACACTAGGCCCAAATACAAGCCTGAATATGGAAATGCTACTAATATCCCCACTACTTAGAACAAACTGCAGAAATGTTACTCACAGCTGAAAAGCAGCAGTGAGCCTTTAAATGAAAGTTTTAAACAGCTAAAGGAACCACTAGAAAAAAGAGTTTAACTGCAACAAGTTATCATAAACAAACAACCCAACAGATGCTTAATAAGAGTGGACAATTTCCAGTTAATACCTCACACACAGTGAAACTAGCTAGAAAAAACACACATACACAAGGTGCTATAAATAACAAAGAAATAAAGAACAAAATAAACAAAAAACAGGATACTTAATGTTATATATTATAGCTCCGAGTTTGCTGAGTGTCCTTCCTTCGATTAGCTCGGTGTAAAATGGCAGAACACTCACAACTGAGCTTCTTAGGTAACAGAAAGTTGAAACCTGAGACAGCTTTTAAGAAAGAAATCTCAAAAGAACCAATGAGGTGCTTAGTCTAAGCTGTAGTCCTGGAGACCTCAGTCAGCCAATGACCTCAAACAATTCTCTCTCACTGAAATGCCTGATGGCTCTGGCTAAAACAAGATGTCCCTGAATTATGTGCTTAGACACACAGCCTCCACAAACACTAGGCCCAAATACAAGCCTGAATATGGAAATGCTACAAATATCCCCACTACTTAGAACAAACTGTAGAAATGTTACTCTGTTCTATGGTTCCCCTTTGTGATCTTACTTTTTTGTATTAATGTGTTTTCCATATTTGGGTGCCTTTACCTGTATTTCTCTCCAAATATCTTTGGTGCTGCTTTTTTTTTGTATTGAATAGTTTGACTTTTTTCTTTGCATTAATACTGTATCATATCAGATCTCTTTCTTTTCCATGTCCATGTTTCTTTTTTATACCTTGCAACAATCTCCAAGTTTTGTTCTTTTATATTTTTACACTTAGTCACTTTTTTTCCAAACGGCCTAATGTTTTTGGCCTATATAATGTTTTTCATGAATCTGTTGTATTAATGAGCATGAATTTGCATTTGAAGCTTTAACAGTTTTTCTTGTGCAAATTTTTTTTCCCTTTAATTTCTCTCTCTGTCTTTTTGTATATCTTCTATCCAGAAATTCTTGGTGTCTTGCATAATAGTAACAGTGCATAATTAGTTTCTTATCTCTGTCATCTTTATGACTCTTTTCTGACCTGTCATTTTTTCTGTTTTTTTGTGGACTACTACTTCCTTCTACAACAGGAGACCTCTTGTTAAGAGTAATATATTTAGGTTAAGATTAGTGTCCATTGCAATTCATGCTGTAACAGTCGCATACAGCTGTACCCTATTGCACTAATGCACCTGTTCACCTACAACTGTACCCTATTTGCATTGATGCACCTGTTCACCTACAGCTATGCCTTTTTGCACTAATAGATCTGTTCACCTATAGCTATACCTGTTGCACTAATGCACCTGTTCACCTACAGCTATATCTTATTGCACTAATGCACCTGTTCACCTAAAACTGTACCCTATTTGTGTTAATGCACCTGTTCACCTAAAACTGTACCCTATTTGTGTTAATGCACCTGTTCACCTACAGCTATGCCTTTTTGCATTAATAGATCTGTTCACCTATAGCTATACCTGCTGCACTAGTGCACCTGTTGACCTACAGCTATACCTTATTGCACTAATGCACCTGTTCACCTGCAACTGTACCCTATTTGCGCTAATGCACCTGTTCACCTACAGCTATACCCTATTTACCTAATGCACCTGTTCACCTACAGCTCATTCTTCCTGTTGCTGTTCTTGATGGACTTGCTACTGCTAATAGCTTTCTTTTGTTTATGCTTCTTCCTGTATGGAGAGCTATGTAAGCCGGATAAGCTGTCAGAATTTGGTTTGAAAAGGTCATTCTGAAAGTCTCATATTATGATTGTGATATGAGGTATACACTGCAAAAAATCAATGATTGCATGGTGGAAGTAACATATTTCATATTAAATAATGCTGCAGAACTGTCATTACATAACTACATTGTTGTATTAAAACAAAACAGGAATGAACAATAAGGGAATTTAAAAAAGCATACATTGGAGTACAGACATTCAATGTTACTATATGTCTAGAGAAGAAAATAATCTACCCAGCATCATTGTTTTTATTTTTGGTCTATTGCATTTCAGGTTACTCAACACTCCAGTGTATGACATATGCCTGTCTCATAACGATTAGCGTTTCTGTAAATGCAGTGTGCTTAAGCACTGTTTAAAAGAGTAAAACCAGACTGTAAGTCTGTCAGGTCTAGGATGAGACTATTAGTATCATAGATATGTTTGACTCAAGCCAGATTTCAAGTCATTAAACCAAAAACAGCAAACTGTTTATGTAGCCCTTTGTACTTAACATGAAATAGGATGCACAATATTGCAGTTTTTCATGGAGGATGTTCTCCATCTAGTGGTTTAACCATGACTCACTTTTATTAAATTTAAAGTGCATTGAGGCTTTTTCTCAACATCATAAAGCTTACCACTCATGCCCTTTAACTTAAAAAAAGAGAAAGCAATGGATATAATTATTATTTTTCCAATAGTTTCCATCTTGCTTATTTTCTCATTTTAGAGAAACAGGCTTTTATGGCAAAAAAAAATATATATATATATATATATATATATATATATATATATATAAAATATGTGTGTATGTATATATGTGTGTGTGTGTGTGTGTATATATATATATATATATATATATATAAAATCTTCAAAATGTATGCCTATATGTGTAACTGGGTCGACATTTTGTCATGTTCTAGTACTTGCTGATAAAATCACATATGCACTTGGGCTTCACAGTATATTAGCTATATATTTTTCTTTTGAAAAACAGGGAATGTAATGCCAGAATGTATATTTTTTGTGTTACAAGTAAATTTCTTCAGTTGGAGCACTTACTATTACACCTAGACACAGTGCCATTTTGTCGCATCCTTGGGCTAAAAACTTATCATGTTGAAGAGTTTGGCATGTTCTACTGATATAAATGGCTGTGTTGTCCAGAGTCTAATATTTCTGGCAGGGTCACCTAAAGCAAACAGGACTGAGAAGAAGTTGTACAAAAAGAAGGTTTAACATCTTTAATGACTGAAAGTACATCAAATGTAAGAAGAAGGCAGGAACTCATTAGCTGTTAATGGTTAAGTATATGTCTTGTATGTTCTTTGACACACAGCTCTGTAATTACAAATATGTGCTTTCTTTTGCTGCATCAGGTTCTCTGTGTCAAAGCAATTCCTGATTACACTAATGCTTTGGGAACTGTGACCTCCATAATACTTTCAAACCCTAATGTGTGATATATTCGTAACAAATTTGAGAAAACTTGTGGATTCAGTTGTTTGTTTGTATCAACCTGAACGTAGGTATAAGTGGTTTGAGGTTCATCTGACAAATAAAAAGTGGCTTGGTGTGAAGGATAAAATATTGTGTTTTCACAAGACATCAGTAGCATCTTTGGAAAGAATGTTAGTACCAATTTCAGTACCCTTTTAAGTGCAACTACTACTTTACTGTATGCAGAGGTGACTATTCAAACATATGTCAGTTGGGTAAAGGCAAATCACTGTTCTTTTTAAATTTTGTTTTTGTAGGGGCAAGCCTTCTTACATCCCCTTGTTGGGGGGAAAGCTGCCATATTCCTTAAACTTATATACCAACTCTGACAACACCATACCTCTAAGAAAAGGGAACACTCTGAGAAACTACAATCTTGGACTTGGTATTTGTACATCCACATTTTCAGTCATTCATTCTGACTGTTCTGGGATTCACTTTAATGAGTCTCAGAATATCAAATGGTTATCCAAATTATTAGATGCGTGTGCCTGAATAACATTTCCATTAATTTCCTTACTGCCATTAAGCATATTCTAGTAACCTTCTTTTATAATGAATTAAAAATGTCTCCATATGGGTTTTGTATGGAAGCTGGTCGTGGTGTACTTCATTTACAACTGCAGGTCTACAGCAGATCCCAAGAACTATATCTCCATCAATCTCTCCAGTATCCTTTGCAGCTTTATGGCAGTGCTATGCAAATGAGCATTCTGGAATCAATTCAAAGGAACATATATAATACCAAAATGACAGTAACAAGTGGCCAAAAGATCTGGAATGTAAAATACTTTATTAAACCAATCCATAAATTATTATAGCAATAACCCACGCCTGAGTGTGGGTAATGCTGGATTTACCCACGGTTGGTGTAGTTTGGTCACGAGGGCGAAGCCCGTGTGGCCAATCAAAGCCTACCGTGGGTAAATCCAGCATTACCCACCCCCAGAAGTGGGTTATTGCTATTATACAATGACATTATTTAAGAAAAAAAATAATTACTTTTCTTAAATAATGGCATTGTATAATGCCTCCTTGCTGCCCTTCCGCAGCTGTCTGGTATTCTGAGATAGTTCTGATGTACTGCGCATGCGTATGCTTACGCAGTACATCAGAGCTGTGGGCAAAAGCAACGGAGAAAGCAAGATCTCCGTTGCTTTTTAAACTGTTTAAGCTATGTTAAATGGGTTTAACATAGCGAGACAGCTTTAAAAAAAGCAATGGAGAATCTCCGTTGCTCTTTTTAAAGCTGTCTCACTATCTTAAACTCATTTAACATAGCAAGACAGTATGAAGCAATGGAGATCTTGCGTTCTCCGTTACTGTAAAAAAAGAGTTATAGTAATGGAAAAAGTCTGGGCAACCGGACCTTTTTCCCTTCCTATAACTCTGATTTACAATGTGCATGCTGACCAATCAGCTTGCACATTTTTGAATATTAATGGGGGGTCATTGTATAATTTACATTCTGCATCTTTTGTCCATTTATTCCTGTTGTTTTGGTGATCAGTTTCCTTTGGTGATTGTTGCAGAATATATATGATATATTTGCTGTGAGTATTAATAAATTTGCCTATAGAACTTGATTACCTTTTGAAGGGGTGCTATACTAGCCATGGATGAATGGCTTTCTTCTCATAGGACCTTCCTAGATCTTGCCACCCTTCCACACACAGGGATTATTAACACGTTTATTAAGCATGGGGTTAACAGTTCAGTCATCTTTTAGACTGAAAATTGGCTGTCAGTTAAGAAGATAAAGATCCAGTTTAATGTGTTAGGGTTATGTACTTAGATCACTGCTTTTTGCCATCTAGTTTTTCTCACATAGACATTGAACACAAAAGTGACTGTCTCACTGCAAAGTGGGGAGTATTGCCCTCTCCCCTCCTTGCAAACATTTATTCTCTAGACAGGGTTGGACACAACCTATAACTCCTGCACTGATAATGGATTGTTACTAATTCCAAATATACAAATAATTTTGCTACTGGAAAACAAATGCTCCCTGCTATCTACAGCTCTGAGAGTTTACTGCCGAAGACAGTAATTTCACATAAAGGGCTTTAATCAAGTTGTAAATGAAGAAACACTCCCTTGAAAAGTATTTAGGCGCAGTTGTCAAAAAGGCCTTTTTTGTAACCCACAAATACAAATTCCTCTAAGAAAATCTTTGTCTCCCTGTACACACCATTTGGCTGGTCAGTCTCCAGACAAAACAACTAATTCAGATGGAAAGCAAAGATTATTCAATAAAGGTATTGAAGGGCATAGTAGCCTTAGTTCCTCAGGTTGTGAGATGTCATACCATTTACTGTGGGCATAGTCTGCCTTATTTTCCACATCATGGAAGACCTTCTCCTTTTTCAAGAAACTGCCTAGTATACTCAGAGGGAAAATACTTGCACAGATGCAATCAAGCATATGTTCATAAGAAAATAAAACTAATAAATATTATAGACTAATAATCCAGCATCTTTCTCATCTTAGAAATGGAACTCCTCACCCATCATGAAAGAGTGTCATTACTTTCAAATATTTAAAAGAGACTTAATGGAATACATAAGAAGAAAAGTATGGGATAAGACAGTAGTCCTTGAATGTTTTGTTTTAACCATATCACTTGGATTCATAATTCAATGGCTGCACCTGCGATTAAACAATCTACTCTCAGGTCTCCTTTGTTTATTCTACAGTAGAAAGAGATTAAGTTCCTCTAAATTCAGGCTGGCTCACCTTCTCCTAGGGAAATTACAACCATATGATATTTTTATTTGCTTCTGAAAAAGAAAATGTAAATTTTTTTTTTTGCTTCACTGAATACTCACACCATGGACATCATTATACGGCATGGCCAGAAATATCTTTTAACAGCAGGAAATTTGCAAGTTATAAATGAGAGAGACCCTGGTATATAGCTGCAAGTCTGAAAACACATGACAAAAAGCACCGGCAGGAACAGCAATATAGCTTAAGTTTTTATTCCACAGAATTTAGCACTTTGTCTTACTAGAAGACCTAATCAGAATCAGATGTTGTAATGGCATTTCATTAGTGCACAAACATTTAGAGCGTGACATGTTCATCAGATGAAATCTGACAGAGAAACAGGTAAAAAATGTTGTGCAGATCACCGATCAAAGCACTTTAACACATCTTGAATTTGCTTCTTCAACTAAATTTCAAAATTAAGAGAATATCTCCTTTAAAAAGGTCACAAAGAGGTAAATGACTGCTGAACATCTTATTTTTTCTGTTGTGCACCTGTAAGCACCCATAGCCAGATCATTAAATTCCCTGAGATTCTTTTATTTATTCACTTACTTGATTTGCTAACATAGTGAAGTTCTCGGCCTATTTTCAGGGATCACAAAGGCTGCAAAGCAAAACGTTTGCACACAGTGAAAGCCATGAGGTGTACATTAATGAAAGAGGTAAAGCTAGATGACAGGACCACATACTGAGAAAGATTTAAAACCGACTACTTACTGTGATGATGTTGGAGGGGATATTAATGCTGTTTTTGGTTTTTAAGAAATTGTTTGTGTATGTTTGTGTGTATGTATTGCAAATGTTGTGGACCTGATACAAGTTTCATTCCTCTGCTTTGCATCCAGTAAGTGCCAGAATAGACTTTGCCTCCCATGTAACCTAGAAATTGGATTAAGTAGTAATTGGTGAATAAAAAAATGGATAAACAAAATTCAGCAAACAGCAATTTTGATCTTCAAGATTGTCTTCGCAAAGGTTTAAAATACAGTTAAGGTAACTTGTGATGTCAGTTGTCATAAGTTTTGTTTGGTCAGATGATTTCAGATTGATTCAGAAATGACTTGTATGCGATTTCCATTAGACTAGTAAATGGAGGTCATATGTTGTGGTAATGAACTTCTGTTATATTGAAGTTTCCTAGAACAAGCATGTGATAAAGGAAGGGAGAGACAGAGAAGAACATTAACTATATTTAAGACTGTCTTAAAGTATGGAGGTGAAGGAAACAGTTGAAGTCTGTGTTTTCTTTTGCATTTGCTTGTAAACTACATATTTAGTACCGCTGGGTGTTATTTCGGCCCTGAAATTTAACTGCAAAGCTAGGGAGTTCCTCTTTTGTGGCTTATTTTTGTCAACGCAACCTTACACCCCTGCCATTTACTCTGGTGGCAGGTCAATCATTCCTTTGCAGCTGATGGAAATGTATTTTGGAGGTCACTGTTGAGCCTGAAGCACATAATATTTTTTGTAGTTTAGCATCAATGTTTTGACAAAGTCATATTTGTTAGTAACACAGTTTCTTCTTGAGTACAACATGTATAAGCCATGATTTTTTTTTTTAAGTGGAAGGATTTTTAAGAATACTTTTGAGTGTTAAGAGGGTACTGAATTATAAGCACATCACCGGATAAGTTAGATGTTAGTCATCACAAAAATTAAACAGAATAAAAATCACACTGATGCATTTTTGAGGGCTTGGTTAATGGAGATGAGAAGACAGGGAAGGATGGAGGTGGACAAACATAAGTAGATTTGTGAAGCAGCGTTTCTGAGCATTTACATGGAGCATGAGAATGAAATGAGTGACGCTAGACAGAGTTGGGCAAAAGTCATACAAGAGCTAAGTGGGAAGATTGATAGGTAGGCTGCTATGAAATGTAGTGCTGTTATGGTGTAGAATGACTGGAAGGTTAAGATGAGTTAAAACAGTCATCTGAATTAAGATTACAAGGTGTGGAAAAAATGCAGGGGGAAGTGGTGCAGAAAGCAGATGTGATTGATAACAGGAACTGTATATTGAGGGCAGTTAATATAAGGAAATGGAGAGACGGTTGGCTGTATCCTGTAGAAAGTGACGTCAACAGAGGTAACATAAAGGAGATAGTTAGTGACCAAAAGATAGGTCACATCAGAACTGAGAGAAGGAAGGCTATGCCAGAAACTATAGAAGAGAAAAAATATCTGGTCATCCATTATAAGTGAGTTCTACACACTTGTACTTTAGTCGGCAGAAACAAACAAGCACATAAATAAATAAAGATGTATCTTAATATTGGGTACTGCTTACTTTAGTTATTAAAACATTTCTGTGCTGTACAAGGTTAGCTGTCTTTTAGATGATGTTTACAGATCAACTCAGCCTAAAATAAGGAAAAAAATTGAGACTGCTTGTGTTATTTTCTGAATATAGTTTCTCTTGATTTTTTTTGTTTTTGGCACTGTTATATGGAAACTTGGTTAGTTGTATTGTACTGGTCTGAGCTTTTGAAGCAGTTAACCAAAGATGACTGTTGTAAATTAAATCATTGAAAGGCTGTGGCTGCATTTTCCATGCAGGAGCGGCCTTAGGTCAACTGTTACCCTAGGCAAAAGGGTTCCTCGCTGCCCCCACAGCACCACCTGGTGCCCTCATCCCAGTCTACCTTCACCCAATAAATACTGGAAAAGCGCCCCTGCTACAGCAGCACCCTAGGCGGCCGCCTAGTTAGCCTATGCCTAAGGCCGGCTATGTTTCCATGGGACTAGTTGATGTTTTCTGTACTGGATTACTTTGATGATTATGTGTTAGATTTAGGATTGTCAGTTGAAAACGACCTCCAAAGAACCAGAAAAATGTTGAAACACAATTTTATTACCAGTTGTTAAGCGCTTTCATTAAAAAAAACTTCATCATTGTTCTGATGAAATTTTTCAACAAAAGCGCTTAACAACTGGTACTACAATTGTGTTTCAACATTTTTCTGGTTCTTCGGAGGTCATTTTCAACTGTTGTTCTTAGTTTGTTCTCACCAGTGTGTATTTGGAGATTTAAGATTGTCTTTCTAATTCATCTAACCTGTGGTGCATTTAAAACTCTGTCTAGGAGTAACATGCTGTATATTTTAAGCAACTGTGATTATTCAGATTTTGACTTTCTCTGTTGGTTAACCAGAGTTCTGCTTTTCTGCAATATAAATAAATGTTTACAGTTTCACACACAAGAATGTCTTAAATGAATGATTAATTCTAACAGAGTTATAGATCACTCACAATGCAACTCATTTTGAACCAATCCCTTGGGAAGATGAACATATAAAACAGCAAACCAGTACACATCTCTGTGTCCTTATACACAGAATCATATATGTTTGTAAGTGTATTAAATCTATCATCTCTCTATCTGTCTATCTGTGTGTGTGTGTGTGTGTGTGTGTGTGTGTGTGTGTGTGTATGTAATAAGGAACTATGACATGCCCAGGGGTATTGTGTTATACAAGCCTGAAGACAAATAGCTTTACAGTCCCTGGGCTTGCAGTAAAATCTTTACCGCATGTACCCTACAGCTGTAGTTTTGTTTAAAAAAATAGATTTCGGCATTTTTTTATTATTTGAGTTTTGCATTTTGTAATTTATATTTGATAGTTATATTCTCTATTATGTATTTTTAATGTTAAATGTTTTATTCATTCATTTTAACTGATTACTATGCAGGGTTATAGCTTTTTCCTATGTTCAATTTTGATATGAAATTTTAAGGGTAGTTGTTTAAAGGACCTTTCTGTCACAGTGTTACACCCTGTTGCACAGACCACTTGGTACACTGGTGGTAACACTGCATGACACCTCATCTGAGTCCTGGCAGATGAATGAGTCCAGATGGAGACATGCTCTGTATACAGATGTACTGTTTTCCAGGTAGCACAGCCTCAAAAATATCGATAAGATTAATCACTTTGGTGGCATCTGCATGAAATGAAAGACTCATAACGTAAGTAGTAATACTCCCCACATCATTTTTCTTAAGAGTACTTATCTGGATGTATGTTTGTTGCAGCTTAAAAGTATTTACAAGGGTAATTATAAGAACTGAAGAATGTATATGTGAAGGCAGTAATATAAAATCATATTGGTAAATTTTGTTTAGATAATGTCTTTTAACATTGAAATCTAATTAAATAATGTTTAGATATGTTTTGTTTCTGCTTTGATATGTTTTTATATTGATTCAGTAGTTTACTCTTGTATTCTGGGTACAAATTTATCTGTTGACTTAAAGTCTGGCTGTGACTTTCAATTGCATTTTTTTTGGGGGGTGAGTATGTGTGATTTAACTGCTAGATAAAGAGTATCAGACTTTCTGTTGTCTGTTGCTAGGGAGACTGATGTTATATAATATTGTGATAGCATTGTAAGGGAACATTTTTTGATTTATATTACTATATTTAGCACTTGATTGGACTGGCATTTTGAAGTAGGTTTAACAGATTGGTGAGAGTTTTTCAGTATAATCGCAATGCATGCTCTATATATTATTTATAACAACACTGTTAGTGTCCAAGAACCCAAAAAAAGTGTACCAAAACGTAGAATAGAACTCAAGAACCAAGAGAACAAAATCCATGTCAGCCCAGATACCAAGTTAAGAATTGGATCCAAATGTATTGACAAACCAAGCTTAAAATTGCAAAGTTAAGCACTTTCATCCTGCTCTGGACTTCCTCAGAACTTAAATAACAATAATTCCAAAGGTCTTTGTATAGTACACATTTAATTAATTAATTACACAATTAACTAATAAACTGGTAGGGTAGGCTAGTGTCATTTAAATGCACTGTAAATAATACACTAAATCCACATTTACATTCAGAAAGCAGAGAAATGGAATGCACAACTAATTTAATAATAAAATAGAACATAAAATCAAGAATAAAAAATAAGAAATTAAACATGTTGTTTAAAAATTATGTGAAAAATATTTATCAAAATGCCAGTTTTACCGGTGCAAGAATGACAAAAGATAAGAACATTTTAAGCTAATAAGTAGTTGCCAGAAAAAAAGTTTTTGCAGTGGGCTTAAGGTTTGGCTGCTCTCATTCTTAACACAGGGTTAATAGACACATAATCATTCAGACCTGGTTTTGGGTAGCGTCCAACCTAAGTTACCAAAGGAGCATTCAACTTTGCAATTTTAAGCTTGGATTGTCAATAAATTTGAATCCAATTCCTAACTTGGTATCTGGGCTGAGGTGGATTTTGTATTCTTGGTTCTTGAACACTGTTAGTGTATAGTCATACACACTGTGTAAGGTACTAATGGCCATGCTTATGCATGTTACATTTCTGATGGTTTTTGGCCATATATAACCTTGATTGTTCGCACCTACTATCATTTGTACTTGCAGTATTTTGTATACCAGCTTTAGATTTGTAATATTAGCTACTTTTTTGATCTTCTGATATTTATATAAATGTATACATAGCATCACATACATATACTTAAGTCCAAAAGATGTCTGAGGCAGAACTTTTATATTAAAACATGGTTTATTGTGCAGCTCCTCAGGAGAATAGACACTACAGCTCACTTTCCTTTTAACACGCAAAGCAATACTTTGGTTTGCTTTATTAAATAGATTTGTCACCTCATTCAGTAAAACAGCCTGTTTTATAGTAATTAACAGCTGCATTTACTGACAGGCTTTCTTCTCAGCTTCATAAGCAAAAGAAAATATTTTCTCCTGAGATGGTCCCAGGCTACATCTACAAGATGCCCTGACTGGGAAACTGAACTCCCCAAGCTGTGGATTTTTTGATAAAGCTCTTGTTTTACTCATGTTGAACATCAGCTTGACAAACTTCCTTGCTAGTTTGGTGCTTCCAAGCTGCCACTTTTCCTGCATCCCAGAAGTGCTGATTCATTTCTCGTTAACTATCTAACTAATGAAATCAGTAATGTGAGACCCTTCCTAGAACAAGTTTCAGAAGCACTTTAAAAGTGATATACTGCCATTTCCATATGAAAGATGATATATGCCCTTCCAGCACAAAAATGTTAGTTTTGGATTTAGAGTCCCTAACAGTGCATTGACATTCCTTTTTTTTATTTTTAAACAAGAAACATCTTAATTAACATGTATGACATGGGCCATGTTACATTTATATAAATGATAATAAACCATAGTGACACAGTCTCAGCTGCAAACATTGTACATTCTAAACTGTGCCTATACAACTGTAGCTGCAAACATTATACATCACTTTTAACATATCCAGCCATTGTCAGTCAACTATTACATAGATCATTTAAGTCCTGCCTTCTTTTAAACCTCATTCCTCCTCTGCATGTATTGATCTCACAGTTCCTATTTTCCCTATGTAATTTGCTCCTACCTACCCTTTTCTGAAGATCCCAGTTCCAGTTGTTTTAACTCTGTTAGTATCTTCACTACTTCTGGTAAAGTTAGTTTAGAAGTAGATTTCCATTTTCCAGTAATAGATTTTTTTGGCAGCCATCATAATTAGACTCAGGAAGGCCTTACTATGTCTAAGCAATTCTGATTCTGTATCATAGCTAAAAATAGTTACTTCCCTAGATACTCCAACTTGCTCACCCAGCATCTCCGACAGAGCAGTCTGCAGGGAATCTTTAAAATCTACCAACTCTTTACACTCCCAGAAAATATGTTCCTAGTTACCTCTTTCTGCCCCATCATACCTTCAACATTTGCTGTCTATCTGAAGAAAAATTATTTGAAGTCTGCTTGGGGTATAAAAATACCTATATAAGAACATCCAGGCAACGATTCAAAATCTTCTAGATTTGGTTGCATATTTGGGAGACATACATACATCCCTCCATTGCTTCTTTGTAAATTACTTATCTCTTCCCAATTCATCCTAACCTCTTCTGATTGATTGTTATGGTTATCATGCAATATTTTATATGCTGTACTAATTATTCCTTTCTCAATGGCAACTTCTGTTCTAGAGTCTACTAAAAACTCTTCCAGTGCTGGTCTTTTGTTTAGGACCCCCTATTTCTTTCTCTTTGCCTGTACTCTGATATCAATCCTTTATATGGAAGGTAATCTTTAGCCTGCAGTCCAAATAAGTTCTTGGCATCTTCACATTCTATTACCTTTCCTTTTATTGTTATTTGCTCCCAGTACCTTGGTTTCTTTGCCAGTTTTCTCTAATATATTCCCAGTCCCTCTTACCTATTTTCTGTATCCCTAATTGTAGTCATCCTTATTGGCAGAATCTCCTTTCTCAATTCCCTTGTTGAATTAGTTCTTATAAGACCATCAGCTACTTTATGAATATAATATTTCTGTATAATTATTGTTCTCCTTAAAGGTCTACATCCAAAATCCCAGTCCCCCCTGTTTCATCATCATCTCTTTCCACTTCAAATTATAGTTTTCTGCTTGTGCTATGTACAGCACAAGAACAGTACAGTAGAACAGTAAGACAACAGATATCTAAGCAACAATTTAGCTCTATAATACAGAATAATACAGAAAAATATACTCAGCTCTATATATTTGCAGATAGTCTTGTAAGGCTGTCTCTCAACACACACGTTCCACTTTAAATGCAGACTGCTGCTATTAACAGTTCAAATACTCCTAAATACTTCATTTTATCATGTCCCCATGAATACGAATATCGCTGAACCAATTCATATGTGGGTACATAATTTACCGGTATTGATTTTTGTTTTTGCTTCATTAATTTTCTATCCCAGAAAGGTCTGAAACTGTCTCAATATATTCCACAGCACTGTAATGTCCTTTTCTGGTTTTGTCTGGTATCAAATAATGTTAGCTGAAAATAGAGACAGCTTTTCTGGACTACCATATCAATATTATTCTTGAATTTTTGAGTCCCTTATTTCCTTTGCCAGTGGTTCTAAATACAATGAAAATAACAAAGGGGAGAGAGGACACCCCTGCTTGGTTTCTCTGCTCAAGCAGAAATTATCAGAGAGGATCCCACCCACTTAAATTTTCACCTCCTATCCTTCGTATATCCTCCTAATCAACCTTATAATTTTACCAGGGAATGGAAATGCTTCTATTGCTATGCTCATAAAATACCAGCTTACTCTGACAAATATTTGTCTGTATCAAGACCAACCTGCAACAGTAGTATTTTCTCACATTCTGCTTCCCTCTGGATCATCACTGTTCTGTTTATGTTGTCCAATGTTTGCCTCCCCTCCACAAAATCACATTGATCCATATCTATCAATTTTGACCGCCTTTGCCATTCTTTTAGCCATTATAGACATAAACACTTTATAATCATATTTTAGTATTGAAATGAGCATGTATGAACTTGGATCTGATGGATCTTTACCCTGTTGAGTTATTACAGCTACCACTGCTTTTTTCCAGGATCTTGGTGGTACTTCTCTTCTTAAAATACTGTTAAACAAAACCTTCCAGATCTTCATCAGTTTTTTTCCCTCTTAGCGTCTAGACTTCCAGAGGAATACTATCTAATCCTGGGGACTTTCCTTTAGTTGGTTATACATCACCATTTTTATCTCATCTCCTCCTATCCTGTTAGTAATTGAGCCTCCTCTCACTCTAGCCTTGGCATATTTAATTCTTCCATAAACATTTCCATTTGTACTTTTACTTGATTTCCATATTTCTTTCCTGTATACAGACTTTCATAGAATTTCCAAAATATTTCTAATACTTCTACAGGATCCCTGGTTATCTTGCTTGTAATAGGCTCCCTAAGCTTGGTGACAGTCCTTTGTACTTTCTGTTGTCTGAGTCGTTGTGCTACAAGTTTTTGCAATCTAGAGTTATTATCAAAGAACAGTTGCTTAACAGCAATATTTCTAAACTCATACTTATTATTAAGGTAATCCATTTTTTCCGTTTAGCATTCTGTAGTTGCTCCTCCTCTTGTTCTGTGAGATTCCCCATTTTGAAATGCTTTAGTATTTGTCAATCACTCCAAATTTGTGATACTTCTTAACCATATCTGCCTTTCTTTTATTTCCACCCTATTTTTAAATTCCATTTTAATTTTATCCCACTCCCTAGCTATATTTTCAGAAGTGTCCATCCTCTCTAATAGTACCTGAATAATTTCTACTACACATTCCTTAAATTCCTTTTTCAACAGATAGGTGGGAAAGCATCAGTGTCTCATTTTTATTTCATTACCCTGTGTTTTTATTTGAGTTATTATTGGCCCGTAATATGAAATAGTTATTGGGTGTGTATCAAGACCTTCAGTTAAATGCACATGTTCCTGTAAAATGTAAATTCTGTCTAGCCTAGCCCAGTTTTTGTATCTTGGGGATTAATATGTAAACTCACTCCGAATTTCTAGTACTGAATTCACATCTTTCATGCCAAACATTTTCATAAATTTCTTTAAAAAATCTACGCTCCTTTGTAGTGAATTGACATTCCTTTTAGCTCATTTGTGCCTGTGGTTCACTGTATAATGGAGGTGTTGAAGGGACAACTTTATATTGCCATCTGTCTTTATAAAGAAGTTACTGTGCGTCAGGTATTGGTTGAGCATTTTTCTATTTACCCATCCATTGTAATGGGGCACAATCAGTTACCAGGTTGAAATGCCTACTTAATAAGTAATATTTTAAGGAACAGAAGGCTTAGTTTACTGCTGAACATTCTCTCTCTGGCTGAGAATATTTTTTCATCATTACTTAATTTTTTGCTCATGTATCACTTAGGGTGCTGCTCACCTTGAATAATTTTGGGCAACACCTGTCTGAGAGCCACGTTTGACATAGCTGCATGCAGTGTGAATTACTTACTAAAATCATAAGACACTAATGCTGACTAAGAACATAAGTATCCTTTTTAGCTCATTAAATGTGTCTGACTGAAGAGACCACTGCACCTTGGCAGAAGCTTTTTCTTTTGCCATTTGTCAAAAAACAGGCTATTGCTGAAAAAATATGTACAAATTTTCTGTAGTACCCACTTAGTTAAAGAATACTTTTATTCTGCCTTTTAGTGTAACTGTAGTCCAATTCCTTATGGCCTCTATTTTTTCTAGTTGTGTTCTTATTGCCTCTCTTCCTATTAGTTATCACGGATACTTGCCTTCCATCATGCCAAGATTATTTTCTTCAGATGCAACAGTCAAGCTTGTTTGTGGTATAACCTCTCACAGTCAACTTTTTGAATATGTGACATTTCCAGTTCTCTGAATGTATGACCATTTCATTCAGGAGAAGCGGTATATTGTGAATGGAATTTAAATACTCCACCTAGTGCTCTCTGAAAGGTGCCAGGAGCTCCATGTAGGTCAAGAGATACTATTCTGTACTGATATTTACCTTTATGTGTTACAAAATCTGTTTTTTTTTTGTTTCTTTGCCAAAAAGAAAACAGTATATTGTAGTTCCCCTTCATCAAGTCTATTGTTACCAAGTATATTTCCTTTCCTTGGTTCTCTGTGAACTGATCAGTTTTACATGGGATAACCATACCACTCAACTATCCAGATGTTTGATTCACATTTTTAGTCTGTTCCAAATAAAAATTTGGTTTTCTGGCAAATTATTGGCAAATCTTTGAGGACTGAAGTCAGAAAATATTGATAGACATTTGAATTTCAGACTTCATACCCTTCAGAAAATTCATGCTAATGTAAAACCTGTTATTCTACCAACTTTCTAAATCTGAAAGAGCAATATTTAAAAACTGTCCCTATTTTTGAGCCTTTGATCCCTATTATTTATGGCTTTGCCCAGACTTCGCTCTAAGAGGTTGAGAGGTATGGGGATAACTATCAGACTTTGAGATGCTGCTATAAAATTATTACAGAATCTAAAACTCCCAGCAGGTTTTGTAACTAGCAGCACTTGGCTATTCCATTTAGTCTGTGACTCTTTCATCATGCCTAGTTTGGGATCTTTTCAATAGCTTTTGCTAACTTTTTTTATTGCTTTTATTCTGTAAGATCTCAGTCTAACATTCACCCCAGATATTGTCAGTGCTTAATGATCTACGAGTTTAGTTTTGGCATGTCTGTATACACATTTTTCTTTCTTAATAGAAACTTTCTTGCTTCCTTTTTTCTGTATCTTTAACAATTTAACAAGAATTCCTCTAGTTGTACTTCAGGTGAAGATTCTCATCTCTCCTATGTGACTTTCAGCTTGCAAGCTAATCACAGAACTTTCAATTTTTTTTCCATGGTATTACTACATTAGTTTGTTTTGTTTTATTGTTCTCTTCCCTGGTTTTCTAATTTTGCACTTCTCTGCAGCTATTCTTTCTGTCATCTCACGTGACCTTTGCCACAAAGTCAGAAATGTATTCTCAGTAGGGGGTACTAATACCTGATCCCGGTGTTAAATTCTCGTAAGTAAAATATTGTTGTTAGAAACTCATTCTTGTATCTGAGTTTTTGTCTTTTGCTCCTTTACTAAGTAGTGTCCTATAACACTTTTGGTGTCTTCTCTTCTTCCGAGGTTTCCTTAGTAATGTTAAGCTCCAAGATCCATGCTATACAAATGGTGAAATGGGGTAAATGGGTAAATGCTGCTGAAGCTTGTGGCAGCTCTCTTATAGAAACAGTAACTAGTGTAACATTTGATCTTAGTTCTTCCCTTGTATGTAACTAATTCCATTTATATGTATTTTAGTATTTGGTTGAACTTTTCTCAATTAGTACTATGCATTTTTTAAATATGTGATCGGGCTCATTACTGTAATTCCAAGACTCACAAGTACATGCCGCATTGTTTCCAAAAAACAAAGTCTGAGAATACAGGAGAACTGCAATGTTGAATATTGCCATTATCCTTTAAAGGGGTTTTGCAGGGAGATACCCCCTCTGCACCCCCCCTCCCCCCCACTGTGTGGTGTGGCACACTGTCTTCACACCCTGAACTTATGTATACCAAGTCCAACATCATGCCCTGGGGTTAAGGGAATATTCAAGAAATGGCAATCTTGGACTTGGTATATGCAAGTCCTCATTTTTGGTCATTCAGTGTCATTATTTTGGGACTTGCACTAGGGAGTCTCAGAATATCAAACCCAGTTACCTGAAATTTGCTGCTGTTGCTCTCTGAGCCTGAGTCAGGAATGCAGAGCCACTGAGTCAGCCCACTTACCCACTGTTAAACTGCATATAGCAGACTTGTGCCAGTGCTTTAAAACAGCTGATGACATCAAACACAATACACAAGACGTAATGGGAGTGGATATTCATTAAGTATCTCTTTAGGAATACCTACGCTAGAAGATAACAGTACCAGTTTTCTGGAAAATAAGATCTTTGGAACAACATTAGACAAATGATCAGAGCTACCATAAAAGGCACACTCAGTAAGAGTCACTCATATACGCCTTTAAGGAGACATACTTAAAAGTTCTTGCCACCCTTATTAATACTTTATAGTGCTCCCACATCATGCAAGGTCATCCATGATAACCTGGTATAAATTTATATCTTCTGATCCAGTCATCGAGTTTAGCTTTAAAGACATACAAAGCAGTTCTTTGCTTGGCTTCCCTACAGAAATGAAATGGAGAAAAAAAAATGCATGGGGAAGAGTGAATATTGAACATTGTTTTTCCATTCATAAACTTGTTTTTTTGCACAGGTCAAGACCCCCACTTCCTCAGAATGTATATATACTGTCGCTTGTCTTGCATATTCAAATAAGGCGATGAGGCTGGGTGTTCATTTAAGTAGTATATTACACACAAACACATCAGGATGGATGACTGGAACATTAAACTTAAATGAACTAATTAAATGACTGCTGCGCACAAACATGCTTTCACTCTGGCTGCTCACTCAAAAATGGCACTCTTGCACGTGCTCAGTACTAAATATGGATGTGCCCATGGACTGGAATAGCTCTTAAAGGTACAAGACACACACTGATCTACATCCTCCCTCTTTGACTATTCTGTTTTGGAATAAAAATGACAATTGAATGCAAATTATACAGGCATATACAAACAATAACAATCATGTCCAGGTTGCCATGTATTTGAGACTAGGCCTTGCGATACAACCTGACCTTGTAATATAATAATTAGAACTGTGTTAAGCAACAGAGACAGTCAGTAGGGAATGTTCTTCATCAGGATTTTCAGGGATACTTTTAGGAACAGGAACAGCTGATGTAATATTCTCTGGAATAGGAACATTGGACAAATCACTCTGATAATTAGAGTCTCTATTACAGACAAGATGCTGTAACACTTGCCTAGACACCAGTAATAAATGTTTCTGATTCTGCCTGAATTCCATAGCTTGTGACTCAATGATATACGATCTCAGTTTTCACACAAATGTTTCACAAGTCCTATTTGGTCAAATCCTTTAGCTGTCTGCATCCTCACTATATCTCCTTCTTTTAATGGATTAAGAAGCTTGCTGGTTTTATCATAGTAGGAGGACTTTTGGGACAAAAGCTTCTTTATAAGTTGAGCTTTTACTCCTTTGTCAGTTTTAGCATAGGGACCCAACAAATTCTTACTGATTGATAGCATGGTTCTGGTTTGTCTCGACATTAATCTCTGGGCAGGTGAACCAAGAAGATTGTCATGAAGAATGTTTCTGAGATGAAGCAGATTTTATTTATTTTATTTTTATTTTACATTTGTTGACTGGGCTAGTCTTACTGGATACATGTCCATTTTCAGCAGAGGCCCGGGGAGATAAGCTCCACTTGAAAAGATTAATAAAACATAGGCATAAACATAAAATGGTAAACATATAAATGTATGTACAAAAGTAATAGCAGATTATTACATTTCAATTGTTGAGTACAAAATTTGTTATAGAACACTATATAAATGTGCTAGTAGCTCTATTCTCAAGGAAGGAAGAAAAAAGAAATTAGGTCAGCAGAGTTGATGATAGCAGTGCCATTTTAGATTAGTCTGGGTTTGTACAGGGGCATAACCAGTGTGTTTTGAGGTAAAGTTTCAATTTTTGTTTAAATAGTGTTAAAGAGGACATAGATGTAAATTCATTTGGAAGTTGGTTCCAGTATTTCCCAACAGCATTACAGAACAGCGAGTTACCAGAGATATTGTTAGATACACTAGTAGATACTAGTAATCTTTTGGATGAGCGTAAGTTATTTAGGTTTTTATATGGGATGAAAAGGTTTGATAGTATTGGCATTTTAGTTGGTTGGAAGAAGATTTTGTGGGCAATGATAAGTTGGTTATAATGAATTTGGTTTTGTAGCTCAAGCCAGCCTAGATGTTTCAGATTATGACAATGGTGGGTTCTGAAAGAGGAGGCTGTGGCAAATCTAGCTATGTTATTATAAGAGTTTGACAGTTTGTTGAGGTTGTTCTTAGTCAGATTTGTATATATGGATGAAGCATAGAGGAGTGTGGAGATTAAATGAGTAAGGGCAATAGAAGTTCTGGCTTGTGGAGTAAGGAATGGTTTTATCCTATACAGAGAGCCCAGCTTCCTGTTTACGTTTTTTATAGTATTGTTAATGTGAGTTTCGTAGGTAAGGTTGTTGTCTATTGTTATACCTAGAAGTTTAGTGGTTAGGTCTGGAGATATAATGTTTCTGTTATTGGATAGGACTAAGAAGTTTATTGGTCTGGACTTACGGGTGGGTGTGAAGAGCAATAATTTAGTCTTTTTGAGGTTCAGGAGTAGGCAGCGTTGTAAAAAACTATTTTATACTACAGTAAACATTCTCTGGGTTAAGGACTGTAGTTCAGATAAAGATTTAGCTGAGCAGATGATTGTAGAATCATCTGCATATTGAATACAGGTAGCTTGAGTAATTACTGGATGAAGGTCATTTATATAGATTGAGAATAAGAGGGGACCTAGAATTGAGCCCTGAGGGACTCCTAGTGTAACAGGGAGATGTAAAGATAGGTTATTCTCCCAAAGCACCACTTGTTGTCTGTTGTTAAGGTACGATTGGAACCATTGAATAACCAGTGAATCTAGGGAAAGAGATCGTAGTACATTTATAAGTAACTGATGGTTGATCATGTCAAAAGCTTTGGAAAGGTCAATAAAGAGTGCTGAGGAGAGGGTGTTATTATTTTTGTTATGATTGATACTCTCAGAGAAGGATAGAAGAGCAGTGGTAGTACTATGAAATGGTCTGCAGCCATGTTGGCAATTTGCTAGTAGATTATTTTGCAGTAAGTGATCAAGTAGTTGTTTATGGATACATCTTTCCATTATTTTAGCTAAAGGAGACAGTAATGCTATTTGACGGTAGTTGGAGTATTCGTTAGAATTGCCACCTTTGTGTAGAGGGATGATGTGTGAGATTTTCCAGATGGTAGGAATATTTCCCTCTTGTAAGGTTCTATTTATCAGGATTGATATAGGGTAGGCTATAGCTTTGGCAGCTTTTTGGAGATATTCTGGTGGTAGGTTATCGGCTGATGGGGTTGATGGTTTTAGTTTTTGAAGAAGATTACAGATAAGGTGAGTTGGGACTGGTTGCCAGTGGAATATAGGGAGTGAATTTGTTACAGAATTTGGGTGACTAGAATTCTGAGTTGTTATTTGATTGGCCAATGATTGGATGGCCTCTGTGAAGAAGGTATTGAATGTGTTAGCTGTTTGTTTGGGATCTTTGGGGTTGGCTCCTGTTGGGGGTGGTGTGGTGGAATGACCAGGGTGAAGAAGTTTGTTTATACTGGCCCAGAACTTTTGTGGATTACTTTGGTTATTTTGCTGGAGATGACAGTAAAAGTTTTTTTTGTCCAAGAAAATGGCTTTTTTTGTATAATTTCTCATTTGTTTAAATTTAAGTTGGTCTACGGGTTGCTTACTGGATCTCCATAGAGCCCAGAGTTTGTTTCTACGTAGGATTTTCTGCCTGGATTTCTTAGTAAGCCATGGGGCTGGCTTATACTTATTTCTGATAGTACGCTTTGGTGCATGATAGTCTAGGATAGTTAAAAAATTTTGAATTAAAGTAATTCACTGCCTCATCTAGAGGGAGGTGTTTAATGGGTGTCCAATCACATGCTCTAAGTTCACTCTGGAAATAGGATTAAAATTTTTATTGGTTCTGTGGTTGGGTTAGGAGTAGTTGTCTTATGCCTAATGATATAAGTGAGTGAGTGGTCACTTACATCTGCAGGAAGGGTTCCAGCCTTATACATTTGCTGGTGGTTGTTTGAGTATCCAATCTAATATACTCTCTTTATTATTAGGTTTGTTAATTCTGGTTGGGAAGTTGATCATTTGTGAAAATCCATGTAGGTTAATGTGTGAAGTTGGCTGATTTTGTGTGCAGGTTACGAAAAATATCAGTCTGAAGTACTTTACTTAATTTATTCTTCAACCTGTGTGTCCTTAGATCCATATAGGATCCGACACTGCCATATTTTTCAGCTACAGCTCCAAGCTCCTCCCCTTACCCATAATGCCCCTGCCTCCCTTCAGATCTCTTTTGCAGCCTGAAAGGAAGCAGCATGATCTGAGCTCCATTGTGATAGTGGTGTTCTTTAAAAAGTAAATGTTGACTTTTTGGGTTTTTCTACCTATCTATTTCACTCTTAACCTATGTATACCTTCTTGGGGTTCTTCAAAGCTTGTTTTTTTGTAGGCTTTTCTGTCTTCCTCCCCTCTTTTCTTTCCTCGTGGTAGCATGCGTGTGTGTGTGTGTGTGTGTGTGTGTGTGTGTGTGTGTGTGTGTGTGTGTGTGTGTGTGTGTGTGTGTGTATCTGTGTGTGCGGATGTCCCGAAGCCTGGTTTCAAAAGGTGCACAGAGTGTGGCTATAAGCTTTCCTCGGTGGATGGCCACACTCTGTGCATGGTTTGTTGGGGGTGGCTTACCTCCAGTCCCCCTGTCCTATTTACACTGGGTTTAACCCCAGTGTACTTAAGGACAGATGGGACAAACTGATTGTTAAGGGCCTATTGCCCTCCTCTGCTGGGACTGCCATCCCACCTTCCCCTGCTAAGAAAGCAGTGGCTACTGCTTCATCTTCCCCTTCCTCAGCCTCTGGGACTCACCCCCCTGCCAAGAGGCCTGGAGGAAGTGGATAAGGTCAAGAAGGACCGGCCTTGCAAGCGCTCTCCTGACCGCTCATCAGAGGCCGCCACCCCCCCCCGCCAAAGGTTAAGCCTGTTTCCAGGCCTGTTACACCTCGGCTCAGGTCTCTGAGGTTCTCCCCTGAGCCCGAGGTTCTAGTTAGTCGGTCGCCTCCTAGGCCTTCTCCCCACCGGCTCTCCCAGCCCACTATGGTGGCATCCTCCTGCTCTACCTGGAGCATATCTGAACCAGAAATGAACAAGATGATGCAGAGGTTTATCTCCACTCAAATCCAGATGGGGGTCTTGCCATGGCCTTCTCCCACCAGAGCGGACACCCTCCAGCCAGTATTTAGACCTATCACTCCTCCTCCAGTCTGACCCATGATTTTGGAGTTGTTGGATCTGGGGATGGTCTGAGTCGAAGGGTCAGTGCCGATGGTACCCTGTACCTCAATGCCGGCCAGTGTGTCGGATCTGACTAGATCAGATCTGAGCTCTCAGAGCTGTAGCCTCGGGGTCAGATCTGAGAGCATGCTCTCTGCTCTGAGCTTGTCAGAGAGAAGCATTCTCCTCTGTGTCTTGGCTCCTAGAGGCTTGGCTCCAACTCTCTGGTCAGATTAGGTCCGGCGCAGCTTCCACTAGTTCAGCCCAGGAGGTCCATGCCCATAGCCATAGTGCCCCAAGACATTCAGGCCTTAGAACAACTCACTTGCGAGACCTCCCCAGATAGTCCCCCTGAGGAGCCCCCCCGCAAGCATACATGTAAAAGGAGGCACTTGGACTCTCCCCCAGAGTCCCTCACAGAAGACACGGACGTGGATGAAGGGGAACGTTCCCCAAGATCACCCCCCCCAAGGACGTCTCCTTTGGAGACATCATGGAGAGCCTCCTCCAAAAAGGGGGGTGGTCTGCCCCAAAACTAACCTCTGACAAGTCCGTGTTTCTGGAGGCGTTTGGCTCAGGCTGGTCTACCTCTTGTATGTACTCTCCTGCTGATCCACTTGTGGGTTTGATAACATTTAGGGCATGGAAGGAGCCGGACACCGTAGAGCCAATACTCAAGTGCTTGGACAAGATCTTAAGCCCTCCCACAGACAAATTACACTGGCACAAGGAGTCCCCTGTAGATGCTATGCTGGTGGCAGCAGCCACCAAGTAGGAACTCACCCAAGAGAATTCCACGGTCCATCTGCCTGTCCAAAAGTTGAGAATTTTGGATCATTTTAGGAAGTGAGGTTATGCTTCAGCGACCTTTTGTGTGAGGCCGCTGAACTACATGGTGCACGTTATTCGACTCCAGAGAGATTTGGTCAAGGAAGTCATGGAGTTGACCCCAAGGTCCATGTCAGCAGAGGACAGGAAGACATTCAGTGCATGAATGGCCACCCTAAAATCTATAGCCAACACGTCTATGCGTTTGCTCTCCCATGCCACAGAGGGATCAGGCATTGCCATCCGGCCCATGTCTGGCTCTGCTTATGTCAGTTCTCAGACTTCTTCAAGGCATCTTTTACCAATGCCCCTTATGATGGTTCCTCTGTTTTTGGGAAGACGGTCAGAGAGACTTTGATCCAGAGTGAGAAGGATGGGAAGGCACTGTGTGCTCTTGGGGTCCACTTCTCACCACCTCAAAGGTACTTTTCCAGAAACCAGTGAGGCCAGAAGAAGGTGGAGTTCCACACGTCTCAGGCATTTTCCTGGGATGCTTAGGATTCACCTTCCTCCAGAGGCAGAGAGGGTCCTAGGAATTTTGGGTCACAAGAACCTTTCTCAGATAAACCCATACAGCAACCCTGAGGGGTTGCCTGGCTGTTCATCTCTGGAGGCAGTTGGGGGTCATCTGTCGCTTCACCCACTAGCACGGGAGTCCATCACTACAGATCAGTAGGTGGTGTGAGTCATATCCAGAGGATATTTTGTTCCCTTCAAGGATCTTCCCCATCCAACAAAGCCCTCCTGGACATCCCACCTATGCAGTGGGAGGAAGCAGCAGTGCATGTAGACTCAATGCTAAGAAAACGAGTCATCCGACCATTCCTCCAGACCAGTCCAGATTCGGGGTTTATTCCAGGTTCTTTTTAGTGCCAAAAGAGATGGTGGACCTTAGACCAATATTGGATCTGTCCCAATTGAACCTGTCAGTAACCAAGACAAAATTCCGGATGGTCACGATTCAGTCTATCCTACCTTATCTGCAGGACAGAGACTGGATGTGCTCGATTGACCTCCAGGATGTGTACTATCACATCAAGATGCACAGGTACTCCCAGAGGTTCCTTTGCTTCCGGCTGGGATCCAATCATTACCAATTTCAAGCCCTCTCCTTCAGTGTCACTACAGCTCCCCAGGTGTTTACCAAGGTAATGGCAGTAGTAGCGGCTCACCTGAGGCTTCAGGGCATTCAGGTCTTTCCATACCTGGACAATTGGCTCTTTGCCGCCCCCTCAGAGCATCTACTATAACAAGCCAGGGACTCTTCCTTCAGTTAGCCAACAAGTTGGGCATTACGATCAATATGAACAAGTCTGCTCTTCCCCTGGTTCAGATTCTAGATTTCATTGTGGCACAGCTGGACACAAAACAATCGGAGATGTTCCTCACCTCAGACAGTATACGCAGCTTGAGGGTACATGTCTTACACATTCTTCAGACCCATTTACCAACAGCCAAAGCAGTGTTAAGAGCTCTAGGTTCTATGGGGGTCATGATAAATCTTCTCCCCATGGCACGCCTTCATATGAGGGTACTGCAATGGACATTGGAGGTTCAGTGGTCACTGTTAGATCTTCCTTTGTTTTTTCCAGTGAGAATTTCAAAAGCGTGGAGGGACTCCCTTTGGTGGTGGATTCAGTCCCTGGATCTCCTCAAGGGATGTCCTTTTCAACCTCCTTTACCCCAAACCACGGTGACCACAGACACATCCCAACTAGGATGGGGGGGCATTGCCCAGGAAGGACAGTCCAAGGTATGTGGTCCCCTTCTGAGACCTATCTGCACATCAGTGTTTTAGAGATGAGAGCGATTCTTCTTGCTTTGCAGCCCCTCCATGTTCATCTTCCTCTGGGAATGATTGCAGTTCAGATGAACAACATGTCAGTGGTCTGGTATATCAAAAAGGGGGGAACCAGATCTTATCCCTTATGTCAAGAGGCCATGACAGTGTGGGAAAGGGTGATCTCCACTGGCCATTTTCTGGTGGCAACATACATCCCAGGACAGTCCAACATTTTAGCGGACAGGCTCAGTAGATCTAACCTGATGCCTTACAAGTGGTCTCTGAAGCCTACAGTAGCGGAACAGATCTTCCTAGAGTGGGGTCATCCTTGCTGCAATGTGAAATGCAGTGAATTTTTTCGCTCTGAACCCCCCGCCAGGGGAAGCCCTAGAGACGGTCTGATTTATGCTTGGCCTCCCGGGCTTCTTTATGCATATCCTCGTCTTCCCCTCATGTCAAAGTTTCTACAGAAAGCCCGGAGGCTGGGGAGCACTGTGATCCTCATCGCCCTATTCTGGCCTCGACAGGTTTGATTTCCCTTACTCTCAGGTCTCATCTAGTTGTTCCAGCATGGAACTTGGATCTGGTCCCGGATCTGCTTTCACATCCCTCGGGGACTCCTCATCCAGATCTGGACAGTCTGAAGCTCACTGCTTGGCTGCTCCAGGGGTTTATGTTAGAAGACCGAATGTTTAGGTGATCGAACACCTAATCATCGATCTTCTAATGTCGAAAGCAAACAATGGCGAATGGCTGATTTAACGCAGGGAAAGATTTCCCTTGGCCATTTGCCGGAGTTTGCTATTTCCCTACTGTTGAGCGATCTTGGAGTTGGTATATTTAGTTAGGGGGGTGTTGGGGTACAGCCCCACTTAATTTAGATGTAAATTAATTTTTTTTTGTGTTGTGGCTGAGGGATATGTTTCCCTGGGACATTCAGCATTGTGCAGTACGATATTAGAAGATCGATGTTTAGGTGTTCGATCACCTAAGCATTCGGTCTTCTAATATAGGATTGTAAATAAAATATTGGAGCTTTTCTCCCTGGGCCTCCGCTGAAAATGGACCTGTGTTCAGTTGGACTTTCCCAGTAAACAAATGTAAAATAAATAAATAAATATAGACCCTGCTCCAGTTCCCATGATTCTTAGGACTCCTGGTCTGTCATCTCCTGTTAAGTCCATTCTGGTGGTGGCTCATAAATCATCCACCAGAAAAGTTTATTGCAATAAATGGAAACGTTTTTCTATATGGGCCATTCAGAGGTCTTTGGACCCTTTCACTGCACTGCTTTTGGTGATTTTAGATTTTCTAGCTAGCATTTTTCATCAGGGCACTAGTTCCTCAGCACTGAAAGTTTAACTAGCCACCATTTATAATTTTCATGTTGGGGTAGACATGTCTTCGTTGGCTTCTTCTAAACTTTGTAAAACTTTTTTCAAAGGTGCCTTTCTTCTCAGACTCCCGGTTAAGGATCTGATTCCTCTGTGGGCCCTCACTTTGTTGTTGCAGGCATTGATTTCTCCTCCCTTTGAGCCTGTGGCATCTGTGGATCTACAATTTTTGACCTGGAAAACTGTCTTCTTGGTTACCATTACATTCCCTAGAAGCATGTTGGAGCTTCAAGCACTTTCTATCAAAGTCTCTTACGTGATCTTTCACAAGAATATAGGGTCGCTATGCACTAACCCATCCTTCCTTCCCAAGGTAGCTTCAGAGGCCAATATTAATCAGATTATTAATTTACCAGTATTTTTTCCGAACTACCAAAACAAAGGGGAATACAAATTACATTTACTTAGACATACATAGGCAGTTGAGGTTTTATCTGCACAGAACTAAACCTTTCCGCAAGTCTGATCAGGTTTTGTGTTCTATGCCAAGCCCTTCTTAGGTAAACCTGTCTCAAAAGTGACTATTGCTTGCTGGATTTCACAATGCATTGTCCGGGCTTACTCAGTTAGAGGTTTGTCTCCAGGAAGAGTGAAGGCTCATTCAACCAGATCTATGGCTACATCAGCAGCCTTTTGGTCTAGGGTCTCTTTGGATGATATTTGTTCAGCTGCTACTTGGGCCTCATCTCACACTTTTATTTCTCATTATAAACTGGATTTGGTCTCTAGGAGTAGAGTATCCTTTGGTTCTGCAGTGCTCTGGAATATCTTTCTACGATGGCTTCCCAAGAATTAGGTAGCTGGGGACTCTGTCCCACAGGTTGAAGAGCAAATGAAGTAAACTACTTCAGATAAAGAAGTTATGTACTCACCATAATGTTCCATCTGAGTAGTTCTACTTCATTTGTCTTCAACCACCCCCCCCCTTTCCCCTAACCTTATGCTTTGGGATATGACATGTCCTTTGTACCAGACAGTTATTGCTGGGATCTTTGGTTCTGTCAGGGCTAAAGGTCTTTTGTAATGTTTGTGTTGGAGGATAAGGTGTTATTTGGTCAGGTATCTGATGCCTGTTAGACAGCAAACTCGATCTGAAGGGAGAAGGGAGACAGGGGCATTATGGGTAAGGGGAGGAGCATGGAGCTCGGAGCTGTAGCTGGAAAATGCAGCCATGTCAGATCCGATATGGATCCGAGGACCCACAGGTTGAAGACAAATGAAGTAGAACTACTCAGATGGAACATTATAGTGAGTACATAACTTCTTTTTATTGTCACATTTAAATTTTTCCAACACCTGTTTTGCACTTTGAACTGCAAGTTCAGCCAGGCCATTTGACTGTGGGTATCCAGGACTACTTGTAACATGAATAAAGTCCCACTTTTCAGCAAACCTTTTAAACTCCTGACTTGTAAACTGCGCACCATTGGCAGAACTGACTTTGTGCAGGCTACCATGGACAGAAAAATCTCTCTTCAACTTCATAATGACAGTATTGGACGTTCATTCATTCTCAAACCAATCTGAATAAGAGTGTACTAACACCAAGTAATGTTGACCATTCCATTTGAAAATACCTGTAGCTACTGTCGACCAAGGTAGCTCAGGAATCTAGCTTAGCTAAAGTGGTACTTTTTGATGATGTAGTTTAGTACTATTACAGACAGAACAAGCTGGAAGTTCTTTCTCAATATCTTTTGACATAGAAGGCCAAAATACTAGTCCTCTCACCCTTCTTTTGGTAGAATCAGTTCCTGGGTGTCCAGGATGTAAGATTTTAATATACTTTTGTTGCAAGGATTGTGGGACAATCACTTTTCGACCTTTCAGGATGATACCATCTTCCATCAAAATCTTGTCTCTGTAAGGAAAATACTGCTGCATTTTTAGTGGTAAACAAGATTGCTTTGACTGCCATCCTCAAGTGATAAAGTGGTTGAACTTCTGGAGAACTGTATCTGAAGCTGTGCGAGTTCTAAGCTCATCAAGACAGAAGAAAACTTTCTCACTTCAATGACTTCAAAATCATGTTTCTCATTTTCATGCTGTTTGGTGTTTTTTCTGGGTGATCTGGATAAAGTATCAGCAAGATAAAGAAGATTGCCATTTGTGTAAATATAGTGAAAATTGTACTTTTGAAATTTTAACATCATGCATTGCAATCTTTCAGGAGCTGTGTGCATAGGCTTTTTCAAAATAGGGACCAAAAGTTGGTGGTCCATCTCAATTTGAATAGGTCGGCCCTAAATATAATTAAGAAACTTTGATCATGCAAACACAATTGCCAAGAGCTCTTTTTCTGTCTGAGCATACTGCATCTCAGTTTGTGACAAAGTTCTGGATCCATAGGCTATTGGTCTGCCCTTTCGAAGGATGACTGCACCAAGATCAAACTTCGAAGCATCACAAGAAAGAGTTACAGGTTTGTGATCATCATAATATCTTGAAGTAGGTGGACTGGGAATTCTTTATTTCAGGTCATCAGATGCACTTTGGTGGTGGTCCAACCAGGACCAGGTTACATCTCTGCATGACAGCTCTCTTAGCGGTGCTGAAAGTTGACTCAAATCTGGGATGAACTTGCCCAAATAGTTGACTATGCCAAGGAAATGTTGTAAGGAGATGACATTGTCTGGAGCTGGCATTTCATTAATTGCGGTTTGCTTGGAAGGATCTAGTCATATCCTGAGATTTACTTCACAAGCACGTTCCAGAACCTTCTTGAGGTTTCTATCATTTTCAACTTCACTGTTGCCTCCTTCAAGAGTATCATCTACTATACTAGCAAGTGGATAACTAGAAAATCTTTGCTCCATCGCACGCTGAAAGATTTTGTTGGCAGAATTTATCCCAAATGGCATTCTCAAAAATCTATACCTTCCAAATGGTGTACTGAAAGTGGTTAACAATGAAGATTTTTGATCAAGCAAAATTTTCCAAAATGTACTTTTTGCATCTAAGACAGAAAAAAAACAGTGTAATTTGGCATAAGGGCAGCAAATTCTTCTACTCTACGCATTGGATGATGAGGTCATTTTAGTGCTTTGTTCAAATCTCTCAGATCAATACATATTCTAATATCATCCGAGCTTTCCTTATGAGGTGCCACCATGGAGGATACCCATTAAGCTGATTCTCCTTCTGGACAAATCACACCTAGATGCACCATTCTGTCTAGCTCAGCTTTAACTCTGCTTCGTATGGCTACTGGAACTTTCTGTGCAGGTCTGATAACTGGAGCACCTCATGGTCTGACTTAATGGAGTGCACAACTAGGATTTTGCCCAACTTTTCTTTGAACAGTACAGAGAGCTGCATCTGAAAATACTGTGTGTATCCATTTTTGTTCCAAGTGAACATCCCTCACCAGTTTCCATGGTGAGGATTGAGACTCCTTGATTACTAGCCCAGAGAAGGGACATCACATAGCCTATTAAAATAGTTTAAGGATTTAATGCCTTTATTGTTTTTTTTTTTTTAAATCACTGTGGCCTTTCCATTTGAGCAATGTATTTGGATCTGTATGTACCAGAAAGGCATTGCATTCAATAATGGGTTTGATGAGGAAAGTGCACAGTACTACTTTGGATCTTTAAGCTATTCCATAGGAGATTAACTGGGACAGATAAAATCATTTTTTGACTATGGTGAAAATGTGATTCATTGTGAGAGAGAAAGTTGTCCACATAAATATCCAGGTTTCTTCTGGCTGTATCTGTCTGAGGAGGAGTACCACTTATAACACGTGCAGTAGGAACAGCTTTGGTACCAAATGCTACTATGCTGCAATTTTTTGCAGTTACCTGGAGACCATTTTCAGTACACCATCTATGTGAACATTCCAGCACTTTATGGGACAATTTAGTGCCAGTAGATTAGCTATAAACAGTGCCCAGCTTGCAGTGGGTCTATATTATATGCTCAAAGAGACTTTTCTTCGAACATATAATCATCAACACACAAAGAGTGAACGCTCTAAAGTGTGAATGGCCACATCCGTGAATTTTTTCCTCAGGAAAAAATTCAGTTGGCCGTTATCAGAATTGCCCTTTTCCCCAACGTAGAATGATCTTGGAGTTAGTATATTTAGTTAGTGGGTGTGGGAGGCACAACCCCCCCAGCTTAATTAGGGTTTTGAAGTTTGTGCTTTTTGTGTACGGCCCTGTGAATTTTTCCAGATGGAAAAATTTGCGGACGTGGCCATTCACACTTTAGAGCATTTGCTCTTTGTGTTGATGATTATATGTTCAAAGAAAAGTCTCTTCAAGTATATAATACAGACACATTGCAGTCATCAACAAACTTGGTTAACCACACTTCTAAAATATTGGCTTGGATATCTGAAAAATATTTCCAGAGAGGCCCTGCACTGATTTCTGAGGTACCCTATTTGTTACAATATTACATTTTTGGGATTGTACCAGCAACTTTCCCTGTTTGGGATCTGTTAAACAAATAGTTTGCAATCCAGCAGACAATGATGTGGTTTACATTCAGTTTGTCTGCATAAATGCATTATTCTATGATTTATTTCATTGCTATGCATGTAAGGTTGGTGAGATTGAGTTGCCTATAATTATCTATGTCTGTAGAGAGGTCACAGTGTCTGTTCCCCAGGCATCAGGGAGAAAGCCTGTGGATAGGCTGAGGGTGAGTAGTGTTAGATAAATTGTTAAAATCAGACTGTAAAAATCATTCACAATAACAGACAGTAATGCAGGATTTTCAGGTATCTACTGTATATGTATTTTTTAATGTACATTAGGAGGCAAAAAACCATACACAAACTTGTACAGAATTTTGTCTAGCTTTATTTAGGAAGCACATGTCATTTTATACTATTTACAATCAGCTTTTGCCCACCTCACTGACGTGGTCAGTGACAGGGTCTTTACATCATAGTAACTTATGAAAAAGTGCTGAGATAGTGTTTTTCAAAAATCTTTTTCCCATGAGAATATTACAGCCTTGCAAGCACCTGGTCAGTCACAATGTCCTTCCGAGGATGTAGCCAATTCAAGGCCCCTAGATTAGTTCGAATACAATGGATGCATGTCTTCTTTAATACTTCTCTTTGTCTCTTTCTTGTTCACCAGATGGACATTATCTCTGATAGTGCGCACAAGGCCATTCTTCTGGTGGAAGCAGGAAAAGATACATATGCACACAGATTCATTATTTTCTAACTTTGCAAAATAATCTCTTACTGACAGACATGAGCCAGCCGAGCTGGCTACCGTCAGGGTCAAGTTTCTAATCACACTGCAGCTATGCTTCAAGCAATAATATGCAAGTTTATTTCTACTATCATTCTAGTAAAACAGAATTAAATGCATTACATATTATTCTATTTTTCAATCTTTGCACTTCATATATGTTTAAGTTCATTTATATATATCTGACCACACAACTTATATATGTCTGAATATATGTCTCTAACAGTTGATATATTTGAATACATATTTTCCTAACAGCTTATATGTGTGAAATACATATTTTTCTAGCAGCTTGTATATGTGAGCACATATTTTTCTAGCAGCTTATATGTGAATACATATTTTTCTAACATTCTCCCTCCTGTTAATGCATTTCATTCTATTTGAAACATAAACAATATCATTTCATTTTTTAGCCTTTTTCCTTCAAGGACTTTTAGCTAAGTAAGTCATTTGTTTTATATTTCAGATAGGCTTTCGCTTGGTATTAACAAATTCAATTCCATGTCTTGGTACATAGTTTCAGTTACTGATATGTCAACTAGGTCCCTAACTAATTTTTTCACACAGGGTATCCCGCAGCAGACACATGCTCCAATTATGAGCAGTACTACACAAATAGCAATCAGAATATTCATAAGGACCGACCCCCACCCCCCAAATAGATTCTGGAAAAAGTTTGTCAGTGGGTTTGGGCCTGGTTCTGCCATTGCTGACACCTGCTGTATTACCTCCAGGTGATCATTGATTTCATGTTGGTTGTCTGGAATGTACGCACAGCATTCTTTTTTGATAAGCGCGCACGTACCACCTCTCGCCGCTAGGGTGAAGTCGAGAGCCATTCGGTTCTGTAGTACGACTGTTCTTATTGCATTAATTTCATCAGTCACAAGTTCAAGAGCGGAAAAAGTCGCATTGCTCATTACTTCAAGGAGTTTTGACAATTTTCTCAGTTCCCAAATCGATTTGACTGCTCCGTAGGCTGGGAATATTCCAGCCCAGGATATGACACTGTCACTCAAGTCTATATGAGTCAATTTTTCTTTGTCCTTCACAGCCGAATGATCCTTCCAGCTTGCTTCAATCTTACCCACCGGATTAGCAGGTTTTTTGACTGTATTTTCGGCTTGCTGAGCTGCATTTTTCACATTGCGTATTTTACCCAGGGGCAATTCTGCAGTATGTCTTATGGCTGGAACCAGATAACCCAAAAAACAACTGCCGGACCAATTCTCAGGTAACCATTTATAGGCCTTTTTCCCACAAACAAAATAACAGTTTTTTACTTTAGTACTGATGCGGGTTAACCCTGAATGAAACATTTTTTTATCTATAACAGATAATTGTCTATATATTTCAGGAGTTTTTTGCACATCTCTCAATGTTGTTTTCATCAGGCTTAAATACGAACCATAGTTCGAGCTACAACTAGTACCTTGGTCTACAGGTTTTATATAACATTTGTAAGACACAGTTATGTTATAATTACTCCAACCAACCTGGAGTGTATCATTTTTAACAAAGCAAACAATTCCTCTCTGAGTAACGGGTAAATATAATGCCACTTTGTCTTGTGATCTCACAGTACCCGTGTCAAATAATAGATTTTCCCAAGTTTCATTTATCCCCAGGGGGACAGCAGACATTAAAAGTCCTCCATATGCTGTAGGTATTGCAGTACAAACCCAGCAATTGAAACGTTCATAGTCTCTACATAGACTCGTTTCATAGCCAGGTATGTGTTGAAGTTTGGGTGCCAGTCTATAGCCAGTTCATCACGTTTTATCAATTTTACTTTTGTAGTTATATGCAAGAAAAACCATAACAACAAAAAGGTCACTACAAACATGGTTAATAAATGTATGATCAGTAGGCCAGTGAACCAATGTCTTTGGGGTTGTTTTGCATTTTTATACACTCTGCCTCTGGCCATCCTGTTTCTGTGGTATATCAGTTAAAAAATGTTTATCCAACTTAAACTCTTTGAGTGGTTTACAGTGCGTCAAATGAACCCAAGATGATCTCTCAGCAATTTTTACTGCAGTAGGCGTTGCCAATAGTACCTGGTACGGACCTTCCCACTTTGGACTCGCCCAGTTTTTTTTTTTGACGACTTTCAGCCAGATCCAGGACCCCAGGGTCAGCACAGCCTCCGGTTTTGTTTTTTCTTTGTCTGAAAAAGAGTTCAACTGCAAAACAGTCTTATTTGTTAACAATTTCTTCATATAACTAGCTAATGAGCTATCGGCCTCCAGCTCTGCAGGCATGAGGGCCTTCCATTGTGGCACACAATATGCTCTTCCAAATACTACCTCAAAAGGGGTCAAGCCCCTTACATTTGGAACAGTTCTCATGCTCAGCAGTGCTAAAGGCAGACAGCAAATCCAAGTCTTTTGAGTCTCACTCATCAATTTTCTCAACTTGTTTTTCAAAGTTCCATTGTACCTCTCCACCAGTCCTGCTGACTGGGGGTGATAAGCACAATGGTTTTTCAAAGAAATCCCAAAGAATCTCCCAAGCTGGTGTATTGTCTGATTAACAAAATGTGTTCCATTGTCACTATAAATTCTTTCCGGTATGCCAAATCTAGGAATGATTTCTTTCACTAAGGCTTTTGCCACTGTTGCTGCATCCGGATTCCTGGTCGGAAAAGCTTCTACCCATTTTGAAAACATATCTATGATCACTAAACAGTATTTTTTCCCTTCACATTGATTCAGTTCTATAAAATCCATACAAATAGTATGGAACGGATAGGGTGGTGTCGGAAAGCTCCCTCGCTTTGGTTTAAATGCTCCCTGTGCATGGTGTTTGCTACAAATATGACATGCTGCGCAAAATTTTTGTGTATAATTCGTAAATCCGTATGTTTGGAATGTTTTGTTAACTAACTGTACCATCCCCCCTGTTGAGACATGGCTCTGCCCATGACTCAACAAAGCTGCATATCTAAATAAATTAGATGGCAATATTGGCTTTTTTTTTTTGGAGATGTACAGTCCCTCTTTAAGGATTGCTCCTCGTTTTATTTACTTTTGCTTTTTTGTTTTTGTAGCTAATGTCTGCATTGTTTTTAACATTTTTAAATTTAGAGTCTCAGAAGGTTGTAGTTTTTTATTTGAAAACACAGTTTCTGAGTCTGAGGCAGCTTGCTTTGCAGCTGCATCAGCCCGAGCATTCCCTTTTGAAATTTTATCCTGTTGTTTGGTATGGGCTGCACATTTACAAATAGCTACTCTAGTGGGTAACTGAATGGAATCTAACAGGTTTAAAATCAATTGTGCATGATTAATCGGTTTGCCAGTGGATGTTATCATTCCTCTGTTCTTTTACTGTTGCGCAAAAACATGCACTGTAGAGAAAGCATACTGACTGTCAGTATATATGTTAACACGTTTGTCTTTCGCTAGAGTGCAGGCACGTGTCAAAGCTATTAATTCTGCTGCTTGAGCAGACAGGTTATGTTGCAGGGGTTGTGCTTTTATGATTTTATTATCTGTCACTACTGCATAACCCACTAGGTTTTTTCCTGTAGGTCCTCGTCTACAGGATCCGTCCACATAAAATGTCACCTCTGCATCAGCTAAAGGCACATCAGTGAGATCTTGTCTAGGTGTGGTTATTTGTTCCATTTCATGTAGGCAACTGTGTGGTGTGCCATCTACAGGAATCGGAAGTAATGTCGATGGATTTAATATTGTGCATCGTTTAATTGTCATGTGAGGTTGACTCAATAGTATGGTCATACAAGAAAGATGTCTGGCAGGGGACAAAAATGCTATTTTTTTTTGCAGTAAAATTATCGCAACTGCATGAGGTACTCTCAACGTGAGAGGATGAAACAATACCACTGAGGCTGAAGCTTGCACTGCCATAGCTGCTGCAACAACTGCTTGTACACAGGGTGGCAATGATTGTGCCACCGGATTTAACTGTGATGAATAGTAAGCTATGGGGCGTTGCTTGCTGCCACGTTGTTGCGTCAGTACTGACGTCATATATCTCCGCCTACAATCTACAGTCTGGAAAAATCTCTTATGGTAATTCGGAAGCCCTAAAACTAACGATGAAACTATCAGTTGTTTTAGTCTGCAAAAAGCTGTTTTTGCTTCCGATGTCCAATGTAGTATTTTTTGTGCTGCCATTGGTGATTTAAATATTAAATCAGCCAATGGAGCTGTTTTCAAAGCATAATTCGGTATCCAACTTCGACAAAAATTAGTCGTTTCCAAGAAGGACATCATTTTTTTTTTGGTAGTTGGTTTAGTTGCTTGTAAAATTGCTGTTTTTTTTATTTTTATCTAATGTTTTACCTTTTTTGGATATCACATATCCCAGGTATCTAACCTGCTCTTTTTAAAGTTGCAATTTATGTTTATTCACTTTATGTCCTTGCTCTGCCAAAAATTTCAACAATGCTATTGTGTCTTCCCTGCATTGCTGCTGGGTGGGGGCTGCAAGCAAGATGTCATCTACATAAAGTAATACTTGACTGCCCCCTGGTGGAGAAAATCCCGCCAGGTTGCTAGCCATCTCTTGTGCAAATATTGTTGGACTTTTACTATATCCTGTGGTAGTCGGGTGTACGTATACCTTTTGCCCTGAAATGTAAATGCAAACCAATGCTGGCTGTCAGGGTGTGTAGGTATTGAGAAAAACGCATTGCTAATATCTACCACGGTGAAATACTTTTGTTGCGGCTTCAAATCATTTAACAAGGTATGTGGGTCTGGCACCGTAGGTGCCCTTGGTATTACCGCATCATTTACAGCCTGTAAATCTTGTACCATCCGCCATTTCCCGTTTGCTTTTTTAACAGGAAACAGAGGAGTATTACATGGTGAATCCATGGATTCTACCAGTATCCCTTTTTTAAGCAATGCCATTATGATAGGTTTGATTCCCTGTTTCGCATCCTTGCTCAAAGGATATTGTCTTTTTCTTGGTCTAAAGGCCGATTTTGGTGTAATAATTACTGGACCTGCTGTTCGAATAAGCCCTACATCCGATTTCCCTGTTGACCAAAGAACATTTGGTATCTCATTCAAAGCCTTTTTTTTTTTTTCTATCAAGAACGCCAATCAGCTGTCTTTACTTTGTTGTAAGTGTACAGCTGGGCGTGCTTGCGTTAACCAATTTAGTTTCTGTTTTTGTACTCCTAGGTCTGATAACTCCAAGTCAGTTAGTTTTTCCCATTTTGTCACTTTGTCACCCAAATCTACCCACCTAACATTCCTGTTTTTGGTTAGGCTAACATGCGGTAGTTTATTGGATCTGTACAATTCCAAGAACTCCTGAGGTAATGAACAACTCACCACACTATTGCCCTCAGTGTCCCAGTATAAAGTCCGTAGTATTAATCTATTTGCGGGATTCCTGAACAATTTTTGTTCATACTCTTTATCAGGCCCTGATGTGCTGCAATAGTATAGGGTACAATGTAACAAATGTTGTTGATCAACATCGAGGGGAAGCACCTTGCTGGTGGCTACATTTATCAGTTTTTTGGTCACTGCCCCTGGACCGGTTGTAACCAGGTCCTGGCTGTACCAATAGTAGGCCTCACCCTTTGATCGTACCACAAAAGCATCAGTTTGTCTCTGTGCCTCCATACCTTTTATGGTAGGGACTACTGCTATGCCAAAAAGTTGCATGAGATTTTTTTTTAATAGGTTTATGGGGCATTTAGCAGAAAGTACTATTTTACTTCTCTGGGTTATACCCGAGACAGGGTTAGTTATTGCTATATCATGGGAAAGTGGTTTTCTGTACAGTTGTCCATTTGCTGCTTTTACTAATATATAATCGGGTGACTCAGAATGTTCCGGTAACTTTGAAGGGTGTATCAAAGTTCGCGATGCTTTTGAATCACACAAAAATTTGATTTCTCTCCCTTTCACCAGAAGTGTAACTTCCGGTTTAGTGTCTGCTAAATAGAGCTCCAAGCTCAGTAGTGCCAAGTCCAAAACTTCACTTTCCCCAACTTTTACATCTGGTTGCATGTCATTTGTTTTTTTTATGATATTTACATTATTTCCCTGCTCATTAGTCTCTTCTAATGACTGTCGAGCAGTATAACTGCCATCTAGTCAATCCTCATCATTTTTATCCTTTTTTTTTACGGGTGCCTTACTCTTGCAATCCCTTGCCAAATGTCCCTTTTTACCGCAATTGAAGCATTCACCTCTTTTTTTTTTGTCCTCATAGAACTTTGAGTTTTTGTCAGAACGTTTGTTACCCTGAGTATTTTGCTTACCCTTTTTGGCTGTTTGTACTACAAAAACTTCCGCACCGTCTTCAGCTGTGAAGACCTGTGTTTTTTTTTTTTTTTTACTGTTAAAATGTTTTTCGGCATGCCTAGCATACTCTAACAAGGCTTGGAGCCTACTCGTTCGGTGATCTATCATATGCTTCGTGACAAAGCTATTGATAGGGGCAATGCAACCTTTTAAAAATGCATTTTTTAACTGTTGTTTATATGAGCTATCATTTTTTTGATTTTTAGGAATAGTCATACCACTATGGTTATTGAAACATTCTAATAATCTACCATAGTATGCGTCTACTGTTTCATTATCTTGTTGCACGCATTGGTTAATGCAAGTCCAATTTGCCCTAGGTTTTCATTTTTTAGTAATGCGGTCTGTAAGACCCTTTAATCTAGTATTTAGTTCTGCGTCACTATGTAGGAGTGGCCTGAGTTGCGCGTCACGGGCATTCCAGGCGCCACAAATTATGTGCCAGTCCGGACCTAAAATTTGTCTAACTACTTTTTTTACCTCTTTTCCATTTAGGTGGTAACTTAATTTCATATCCTGTAAATTTTGTACAAATTTTTCAAAGTTAATTTTTGGATGGGGAATTTTCTTTGTAGCTTTCCGGATGTTTTCCGGTGTCCATGGTCTATACACTAAGAGAGTTGAGGCCTGGCCCTCCTGTCCTGCCTGTGGGTTTGGTACTTTAATTAATGGACAGATTTTCTCACTCTCATTTAATGAATTTTTGCTTGGTTGAACATCTATAAGTGTTTGACGTGTTCGGGATCTAGTTTTCCGCTTTTTGGCCACAGATCAGACAAGTGGACAGCCTCTTTACATACGACAATTTAGTCGGAGGTCTTTCCTTCTTCTGCGCAGTTTTCAGTGCCACCTATACACTCTGACCTGCAGCTTACCAAGGGAATTCCGGTCCAAAGGACCAAAATGTTAGATAAATTGTTAAAATCAGACTGTAAAAATCATTCACAATAACAGACAGTAATGCAGGATTCTCAGGTATCTACGGTATATGTATTCTCTAATGTACATTAGGAGGCAAAAAACCATACACAAACTTGTACAGAATTTTGTCTAGCTTTATTTAGGAAGCACATGTCATTTTATACTATTTACAATCAGCTTTTGCCCACCTCACTGACGTGGTCAGTGACAGGGTCTTTACATCATAGTAACTTATGAAAAAGTGCTGAGATAGTGTTTTTCAAAAATCTTTTTCCCATGAGAATATTACAGCCTTGCAAGCACCTGGTCAGTCACAATGTCCTTCCGAGGATGTAGCCAATTCAAGGCCCCTAGATTAGTTCGAATACAATGGATGCATGTCTTCTTTAATACTTCTCTTTGTCTCTTTCTTGTTCACCAGATGGACATTATCTCTGATAGTGCGCACAAGGCCATTCTTCTGGTGGAAGCAGAAAAAGATACATATGCACACAAATTCATTATTTTCTAACTTTGCAAAATAATCTCTTACTGACAGACATGAGCCAGCCGAGCTGGCTACCGTCAGGGTCAAGTTTCTAATCACACTGCAGCTATGCTTCAAGCAATAATATGCAAGTTTATTTCTACTATCATTCTAGTAAAACAGAATTAAATGCATTACATATTATTCTATTTTTCAATCTTTGCACTTCATATATGTTTAAGTTCATTTATATATATCTGACCACACAACTTATATATGTCTGAATATATGTCTCTCTAACAGTTGATATATTTGAATACATATTTTCCTAACAGCTTATATGTGTGAAATACATATTTTTCTAGCAGCTTGTATATGTGAGCACATATTTTTCTAGCAGCTTATATGTAAATACATATTTTTCTAACAGTAGTCTATGCAGAGGCTCACACAGTACATTTCTGGCACTGGTGAGAATGCAGCCTGGCATGTTATCTGGTCCCACAGAGACATTATTGTTAGCCTTTGACAGGGATGCTAAGACTTACAAGGTGATTACTGGGGAAACTACATTATCTGGGATAGTGGGTGTTACAGTGTAGGTTGTGGGGGAAACTTAGTACTCCATTTTCTGCTGATATATTGGCCTTATCCTTGGGATTAGAATGTGTGATATTCTTATGGATGAGATCAGTGCATTGTTGAAAATTATTCCTTGATTTCATTTTATGACCAAAGAAACATTTGTAATTTCCTTTAGTGTATGTAACAAGCTTAAGTTCGTACTCTGCTTTACATTTTCTAATAGCGCTCTTAAGTTCCTTGCTGGTATGTTGCCATGTAATTTTGAGGTAGAGGCACATGGATTTCTTACTGCTTTTCGTTCTTTTCCCATATTGTTTATCAGTACAGGAGATCCACCAGACAAGCTTATTCCTGAATTTTCCATTATATCTGCGATAGGGCTAGCCACCTAGAGATGTGAACTTTGGCTCTAGATGATTGTCACTTTTGAAGTGGATACCCCAACCTCATGCAGCAAATGGTAAAAGGGGTTGTCGAAGGATATATGGATGGATTTAGGGCAAATGGGTACAGGTTTTCTTTAATTACCCAAGTATTTTGAATTTCTAATTCTGTTTACAGGAATAGGCCATATTCCTAAATCAGGATAGAATTATAATTAATAAAATTAGTATTGCTTCATTTTTTGATGTTTGCCATGAGTGTTCATCTCAGCAACTGTGATGTAACCTGAATTGCTTCCTCCTTCAATTCACAGTGGGTTACATAAATCAGTTTCCTGTCTGAACTGGTTTTGACTTTTGGTTTAATTTCTCCAAGTCTGTTGGGTTTCTAATACCATGATGGGAATGGACTCCATTTCTAAGTCAAAGTATGATTAAAGTTAATAAAATTAGTATTGTCTCAGTCTTTGATGTCAGCCAGAAGTGATCCTCACAGTACTCACAATGTGCCCAGAACTGACTCCTTGTACAATTCATACAGAGTTATATGTATCAGTAGCATATCTAAATATGACTGTCAATTCCTTTTTATTAGACCCATTGTTCCTGCTACTATTGGAACAGTCTGGGTATCCTTTTTCCACATTGCTTCCATTTCTACCTGCAAATCCTGGTATTTTATGACTTTGTGTTTTAAGACTTTGGAATCAGTGAGTATAGCAGTTTCAGTGATCAGTGCTACTTTTGTCTTATTTTCATGGGGTATGGCATCTGGCTTTCTTGTACCTGTACTTCACTGTTGTAGTATTTGCATAACTCTGAATGCAACAGTCTTGCCACATTATTATGACTTTCAGTATACAAGCCCTATGCCATTAGTGTATCACACCCAGCAACTACATGTGTGACTGTTTTCAACTCTGTTTTACAAACCCTGTATTTGTCTGTTTCTCTGACATGTTCAATGGACATTAAAAACCAACATGTACATAGTCCACTGTCATGGGCAGCCAATATTAACCTTTCATCTTTTAGTTTAAATTCACCTCTCCTTAACCATACCTGCATCAGATCCTCATCGACATGCTGTTGTTTCAGGAGTTTTCTGTACTTGCAACTATATTTGTCTTTTCCACATTTCTTATCTTCTCATCTGATCCTTCAGCTGCTATATATATATATATATATATATATATATATATATATATATATATATATGGCATATTCAGTTGCTGCCTGATTTTTGTCTACTTCTGCTTTGATTTCCACTCCATAGCTAGACACCAGAATGCTTCTGCTTAACTAAGCAAGGAAGCCAACTTAGACCTGTTCTCCTCATGTTTTAAAACTTTCACTATGTTTGTAACTGGTGAGGGCTGCAGATATGTATACAGTCCTACAATTGCAGATCTGTACATGTAATCAGTTTTGAGGAGGCCCATACCTCCTTCAGAATGGGGAATATATAATCTCGGTATACCTGATTTTTATAAACAATCTGATAGGCATGAAGCATTTTTCTTGTTTTCTAGTCCAATTGATCCAGTATCTTCTGCAGCCAGTCAATCACCCCAAAACTGTAAGTTAGAACAGGAAGAGAAAATTGGTTTATAGCTTGGATGTTGGTCCTATATGTCAGGGCTGTTTTCAATATTAATTTTAGTCTTCGGAAATATTCCTATGTTTTGCTTACATTTGTTCATGTCTTATTGTCGATCCTTCATCAGTTCCCAGATATTTATACACTCCCTCCTGCTCACGTTTCTTTATATCACATTCCTCTCCCAGACTGATATTTTCTTGTTGTTGCAGCTTTTCTGCTTTAAATGCTAATTTTTAATTAAATGTTAATTTTGCATATTTATTAAGACCAAATTATATTTTTACATCATCTGAGAAAGTTTTGATGGTTTGCAGTTGTGCTTTCAGTTCCTCATCTGATTAACACTTCAGTTTTAAATCATCCAGAAACAGACAATGAGAAGTCTTTACACTTTGCTGTTTTCTGGGAGCCAAATTGTAACCATAACCTAATCTGTTAAGTGTACAGCTTAATGGGTTAAGAGCAGACAAAAGAACAGTGGTAACAGAGAGTCACCCTACAGTATCCCCCCTAGAATTTTTATCCTTGGGATCTGATTTCTTCCCTTCCCTCCTACCTGTGTTAGACGTTCTAGACTAAATCCTTCACTTTCCAGGTATTCCATAACTTCAGCTTCTGTCAGTATGACCCCTCTCTGACCTTTTTTTTTAATGTGAAATTTTCCTTGTTTGAGTGCCTCTTCTTGTATATCTCTTCTAACATCATTGGAGCTGTGTTTTTTTTTTGTATTGATTAGTTTTGCTCTCTCCTTTGGATAAATATTATACCACTTCAGATCTCTCTTTCTTTCCCAGGTCCATGTTTCTACCTTCCAAAAATCTCTAGATTTTGTTCTTGAAATTTTTGCACTTCCTCTGTTGCTTCTTTCTCCAAACAGCACAATGTTTCTTGGACTGTATAATGTTTTTCATGAAACTTTTGTATTAATGAACACAAATTTGTATTAGAAGGTTTTCACAGTTGTTTTTGTCCTAGTATTTTTTCCTCTAATTTCTTAATCTTTCTGTATATCCTCTATTTGGAAATTCTAGGCTTCTTGCATAATAGTAACGATACATCATTTCTTTCTTATCCTCAGTAGTCTACTCTGTCGTCTTTATGGCTCTTTTTTGGTCTATCATTTTTTTTTTTTTTTTTGTGGACTACTACTACCTTCTACAATGGGGGTAGGGGGCATCCTCTCCCTGGGCATGGCCTAACCCCATTGTACAAATATTTCTATGCCTTGAGGATTCTACACTTGTCATTTTTTTTTCAGTCCTGGCACTAGGATGCCTACCATGAATTGACAGTTTTTTATCATGGGACTTGTGCTCCCAGCTATCTTTTTTATTTTTTTTTTACCCTACTTCTGTGCATGCTATATGCTATGCAAAATGCAGCCTAAATATCAGTGCTGTCTTTGAGATTTTGTAAAAACATCTTGTGGAGTTACTCACCAGGACTTGAGGCCTGCACTACTACTCTTATTTGCTTGCTGATTTTATCAACCCTCCATTCGGATCCCAAATTGAATTGACTTTTCTCTTGCTGTTTTGATGCTGGTAAGAACTGGAGGTGAATGTGAAAGTACTTTCAGCTGGGTCCATTTGCTGGGGATTGCTAGGAATTGTATCTATTTCTTTAATAAGTTGAAGTACATCATGCCTGGAGAGGTTCCTAAGGATATTTAATTTGTTTGTGGGATAATATCATTAAGCCTGACAGAAAAGGTGACTTGAGTTTTGTCAGATTTAACCAGGTATGAGGGGATGCATGGTGGGTCACAAGCAGGGGGTTGGATGGTAGGGGACAGGGCAGGATATTAAAGTCTCTAATGGGTAGTTTTGCAAGTTGGTGAATGCATTGGTATAAAAGTCAAGGTAACAATGAGCATAAACTTTATTAGAGGTATAAGTGTGCCAGTCAATGCTTGGGTAATTGAATTCCCATAGCAAGAATGTATTTAGTTTTGATATTTAACTTCCATGATATCTGGGTGACATTGATGGGGGTCTATAGCTGCCATTGAAGTAATAGAGAGACTTGTTTGGAGTGATTTGGATCTTCAAGAAGTCCAAGTTAGGGTTATAGGTAATTTGATATGAGGTGATGATGTTTCTGATAAATACAGATAACTCCACCTCCAATTACGCAAGAGCATGAAGGCATGATTTCTGCTAATTTCTGATATACCCAGAGTGTTGTCATTGCATTGAAAGCATACCTCAGTAAATACAGAGATAATGTGTGACTTGCAAGAGTACCTCAAGTTCTGTCAGCTTTCTGTTTAGACTCCTAGCATTGAATGCTGCCACAACGATTATGTCTGAATTTGGGTATGAGTTTGTTATTGTACAATAGATGGAGGCTGCCTAAAATGGCACTATAGTGGCAGCACAGGCTTTAACTAGCATGTGTAAGCTTTGATATAAGAGATGTAAGCCATACCTGGAGAAACAGGAGATTGTATGTACATTGTCATTCCAGAGTAACATGCTCGAGTCCCTCAGAATGACACCAACTACTTAACCAATTGTTAACATCAATTATCTTGGTTTGGTATGTAGGCATCATCCTGCATGAAGGAATTAATCTTAATACTGGTTTCCAAAAGTATACTGCTACTGCTTTAATTTTCCTGCTGTATCTAAAAACCTCTAGAATGCTTTCATTTGTTTTAAATTGTTTTTCCTCAGTCTTGCTGTAACTGCACACAACTCTCTCACTTTCTTTGTCTGTGTTGCACTGTCCTTAAAAAAGGGTATTTTAGAACATAATTTATCTTCAGTTTTGCCATTTCTCTTTTTTACTGATGCAAATTGTCAAAAGTCTGCCTTTACTTGAGTTCTCTGCTTTACATTAATGGAAATGGGTCCAGAACTTTACGTTCTCTTACCTGTATTACTTTTCATAGTTATTACTACCTTTTTATTGCTTCAAGGGTCTCATTTAAGTATGTTACTTTTGTTTGCATCCTTTTTGTTCTGTTATTTTTGGCTTTGTCCACATTTTTTGTGCTAAACGTTTGAGAGCTCTGCTCTGTAGGCCCACCTTCATTCCTAGCATGCATATCAGTTTTCATATTTCCACTACTGTCTCCTCAGTATTAACAGAAAGAATTTTAGCTGTGCAGTCCTTCCTCCTATGTTGTTTTTAGTGCCTATCCTGTCAGCTGGAATGGCACTTCTTTTTTTTTTTTTCTTATTTTGATTTGTCACAGTTTTCTCATATGGTTTCATTCAAATGTTATGAGGTAGGATTTCAGTTCATCCCCCTTACTCACCTTTTTTATACCAAGCGCATTTTTTCGGGGAAGCTGTTCAATTAATCAGTCCAACTAACAATTGTGATTTTACCAACGTTTGATCATTCTTTACCTTGGATTCCATGTATGTTTTCAATGGTTCATCTGCGGTTGTACAGAAAAAGCAGCACACCAGGAAATGGCAAAAAAAAAAAAAAAAGTGTGAGAAGCACACCATGAACAGAAATATTTCTCCAAACAGATCATGCGGTTTTCAGCAGAGATGTTGTGAAAAATGGAACAGTTAGCAGCCCTTGGCCAAATTGCGCACATGCATTCTACCAGTATAAGTTTGAAAATTACTGCATGAGGAAAGTTTATATAAAAACAGTTTTTGTATAGATCCTTAAAAAAAATTACAGAAATTACAGCTCACTTGGCTTTCAACAAATTAACAAAGCAGTACCTTGATTATATTGACCATAAAGTTCAGTCTCATAAAAACTTCATCTCAACTTCAGAAACAGCAGAATAAATCTACATCTATAGTGGACTGAGGCCTCGTTTTCCAGAGACTTTGTGCTGTTGAAAGCCAAATGTCTTGGTTCTTTGGATAAAACATCTGTTTTACCTCTCACTGAGGAAGTCACCACCTTGTCTGCTCATACCAATCATAGATAAAAATAGCAATCAGTGCTTATTAACTAATACAGTTAGTGCTATGAGGTACATACTGCATTTTCATACAAAATATGACACAGTATGTTTTTGTTTCTTAATGGACCTCCTCACTCTAAACAAATAACATCAAAACTAATTTCTCTGAAAATGTCATCTGTTAAACAACTATTCCATCCCGGATTCCCTTACCTCTCCCCCATTGTTACTAAAGGGTATGATGTTCTTAAATGTTACCTAAAACCAAAAACACTTCATCCATGCAGCCTGCTAACCTACCTGGGTGCTTTTTAGTTAGCAAAAAATGCGAATGTGAAAACTTATGTCTGGTTAACAAAATGTTCTAACAGTATTATGTCTAGGTTGTACAGTTTTCATATGAACATCTGTTTGTGAAAGCTTAGAAAACATATAATTTCTGGTTTGTGTGCATTATAACACATAAAATATTTGAAAAAAGACTATAAATGCACTGATGGTTAATGTAAATACTTCTTACCGATGACACTGTTGTTTGTCAGTTTTAATAGCTCTTATTGTTCACAAAACCATTACAGGTGTTTATTTTATGCTTTTTAAGTTTGTTTATTTTTCAAAAAATGCTGTGGAATTCAAGATGAGTGAAGGCTACTAGATTTCACACCCCATAGGTGTTAATGAGTTAAAGATTGATACCTGGTAAGATGAATTGCTGACTGTATGAAAGACAGAAGCCAAATAGTTCGTGTGCAGGTGCCTCTTTAAATACTGCTAAGGTAACCAGTGGAGTCCCTCAGGGGGTCTGTGCTAGGTTTTCACCTGTTTGGCATCTACTTCTCTGGTCTAAAAATTATAATCAGGACCTCTGATTCAGCAAATTTGCAAACAACAGTAAACTGGGTGCAACTGTTAAAGCCCCATCAGGTATCTGAACCCCTCAGAATAAGCTTACATTAGCTTACAGCTGGTGTATGAAAAATGGGCTTAAACGAACACTAAAATGTATTGTAGTGTTTCTTACAAAAATATGACCCAGTCACTTGGGTTAACAGTTCCCTCTCCTTTGAGCATCACATGGCAAAATTTATCAGGAAATCCTTCTACTTATCACTATTGGCACCTTTCCTCTGCAGGTTAAATCATGTGATTCTGTTCCTTCCTTCATATTAAATCTCGGTGAGTGGATGGCTGATAGGTGCTGCCAAAGTTATGCCTGGGCTAACTGGACTGGCCCTTTATGTTGTTACTTTGAAATTATGAAATATTGAACTGCATATGGATGAGACCATATGATTGAAGTTCTGTAATTTCAAAAACAAAAACAGTAAAAACACTCACCCCACCTGCTAATTAAATATATATATATATATATATATATATATATATATATATATATATATATATATATATATATATGTATACATTACCAAGGCTATAGATGAGGGAAAGGTGGTCCACACAGCCTACCTAGACCTTGCAAAGGCCTTCGACGCCATTCCCCACTCAGGTATTATAGACAAGCTCACCAGCCTGAACATAAACCCCTACATCATGAGATGAGTTGCCAACTAGCTCATGGACAGAGCCCACATGATAAAAGGTGCGGGAGATAGGTCTGACTCTAAACCGGTTACAAGTGGCATTCCCCAGGGCTCAGTCCTAGGATCCCTCCAGTTCGGCATATACTTCTCAGAGGTATAGGCAAGCACAGGAGGACTATGGCTGACCAAGTTTGCAGATAACTGCAAACTAGGGACTATAACTGACTCTCCGGCTGACACAGACATCCTCCAAAAGGGTCTCACTGACACAGATACCTGGTGTCAAAACCATGGCCTCATGCTAAATGCCAAAAAGTGCATAGTCATCCCCTTTGGAAAAAAACAAATTACCCACAAACTACCACATGGGTGGTAGCCCCTTAAATACGGAAGACGTAATAAGGGATTTGGGGACCCAAGTAGATAGTAACCTCTCCTTTGATAATCACATTGCCAAAGTGGTTAGAAAATCCTTCTATGTAGCCCACCTAATCACAAAAGGGTTTGCATCCATATCGAAAGAGGTCATTGGGCCCCTCTACGCATCACTCATCAGACCCATCATAGAGTACAATGCCCTATTTGGGATGTACCTTGCAAGAAACCTGCAACAACTGGAAAGACCACAGAAGTACCTCACCAAGAGGATCACTGGCCTCAAGCAGAGATGCCCTATGCAGCTCGAATGAAGAAACTCCAGCTGTACTCTGTTGCATACTGCCTACCCAGAGGTTATCTCTGCCTGACATACAAGGCCATGTCCAACCCAGAATTGATGGAGATGCTCCATCTAAAAAAAAACATATCCCCTTGAGCCACACATTTCAGGGATCTAAACGTCACCACAACAATAAATAGGACGTGGTGGAGGGATAGATTCCTGTCCCAGAGACTTCCCATGCTCTGGAACAAGATTCCAATCTACATTAGGCAGAGCTCCTCGCTAACCTTCTTCAAGAGAAACCTTGATGAGTGGACGGGAAACAGAAAGTTTACTCCAGGGATCACTTCAATGGCTCTGCTGGACAGAGGCACAGGGAACTAATCTAAGGGGCGGCGAAAGACAACACATTCCGGCTAGGCTTATAAATGCCTTTGGGCAAATAGCCTAGTACCTACCTATGAACATATATATATAATCTATATATATATATATATATATATATATATATATAATCTATATATATATATATATATATATATATATATATATATATATATATATATATATATATATATATATATATATCTTATATCTTATATACATGAGTCCACTTCAGAAGGACAAAATACCAGTCGACCAACATTTAAGAGACCAAGATGAGAATGTCAAAGTTTCATAGGTTCATACTAGGCTAGCTGCCCAAGGGCATTTATAAGCCTAGCCAGAGTTTTGTGGCTTTCACCACCCCTTTAGTTTGGAGGATACTATGCCCATTATTTTGCTGTGCCTCTGTTGAGCAGAGACACTGAGATAATCCCTGGGGTATATCTGCGATCTCCCATCCATTGGTCAAGATTTCTCTTGAACAAAGCCAGCGAGGTGCTCTGCCTCACATGTACCGGGATTTTGTTCCACAGCATAGGGAGTCTCTGGGTGATGAATCTGTCCCTCCAGCACGTCCTATTAATAACCGTGTCAAGGTTTAAGTCTCCCGCCCTTGTAGTTCTGAGGGATCTAGATTTTTTGAGGTGAAGCATGTTCATCAATTCTGGGTTGGACATGGCCTTGTATGTCAGGCACAGGTCACCTCTGAGCAGACGGTAAGCGACTGAGTAGAGCTGAAGTTCCTTCAGTCGGGCAGCATAGGACATATTTTTGAGACCCTTTATCCTTTTGGTGAGGAACTTTTGGGGCCTTTCCAGTTGCTGCAGGTGACATGTCAGATACATTCCGAATGGGGCATTGTACTCAATCATTGGCCTGATGAGTGATGAGTACAGGGGGAAGATGACTTCCTTTGATCTAGATGCGAATCCCTTCATGATCAGGTGGGCAATGTAGAAGGTCTTCCTAACTACTTTGGCCACGTGAGTATCAAATGAAAGGTTACTGTCAACCTGGGTACCCAGATCCCTGATAACCTTTTCTGTGCTTAGTGGGTTGCCGCCTATATGGTAGCTAGGGGTAACCTTGTTTTTCCCGAAGGGTATGACTATGCATTTTTTGGCATTTAACTTTAGGCCATGGTTCTGGCACCAGTTTTCCATTTCTATAAGACCCTTCTGAAGGATATCTGTGTCAGATGTCTTCTCAACTATGGCGCCCAGTTTGCAGTCATCTGCAAATTTTGTCAGCCATAATCCTCCTGTGTTTGCTTGTACTTCTGAAAAGTAGATGCCGAACAAGAGAGGGCCCAGGACTGAGCCCTGTGGGACACCACTTGTGACAGGCTTTGAGTCTGACATGGCGCCAGCAACTCTGACCCTGTGGGTTCTGTCACTTAGCCAATTTGCAACCCATCTTGTGACGTATGGGTTTACATTTAAGTTGATGAGTTTTTCAATGATACCTGAGTGGGGTATTGTGTCGAAAGCCTTTGCCAGGTCGAGGTAGGCTGTGTGGACTGCCTTTCCCTCATCAATGGCCTTAGTGACTGTTTTGAAAAAGTCCACCAGGTTTAAAAGGCATGATCTGCCCTTGACAAAGCCAAACTGGGTCGGATCCAAAGTCTGCAAGTCTCCTATGTCTTTATTTATGAGTTCCATTATGATCCCCTCCATAGCTTTGCAGATCAAGCTTGTCAAGCTGATGGGATGGTAATTTCCCGGGTCGGTGGAGGCACCTCCTTTGTGAAGTGGGACCACAGTTGCCGTACGCCACTCCTTAGGCATGTATCCTGAGGAGAGGCTAAGATTAAACAGCTGCCCTAACTGCGGGTTTAATTCCTCATTGAGTTCGTGGAGCACACATCCAGGGACACCATCTGGTACCATGGATGCTGTGTTTTTTGCCTTGGAGAGAGCAGTTCTCACCTGAGCGTTTGAGATGTTTGGGGGGCTATAATTCTCTGGTATAGATATCTCACCTTTTGGGGGGAGGGGAGAAGTTTGCACTGAACCTGTCAGCCAGTATGTTGGCAATGTCTGTAGGTTCAGTAATTTTTACATCATTTTGAACTAATTCTGAGCATATCAGGGAGTTTCCTCCCAGGTTTCTAACATAGCTAAAGAAGGCCTTATGATTGTCCTTTGAGTCCTTGGCAACTTTTCTCTCAAAATTTGCCTTGGATGATTTTATGAGAGATCTTAATTTTTTACTTATAATGATCAAGGGTGTTTTCCCTTTTAAGGATTTTTCTCTATCTTGTAGTAGCTTCCTCCTTTTGTTGTAGAGCTGGTTTATGGCTGGGGTCCACCAAACTGGACGCTTGCCTTTGGTACAAAGGGTCTTTGTTTTGTTTGGGATTGCCTGATCCATGCAGTCCTGTAGGTGCTGGTAGAAGGCATTTGTAAGTGATTCAGCTGTTTGAGTAATGGTTTCCGCAGTCTCGGGGGCCATAAAAGAGACCACGCTAGCCTTTAGAAGTGTGAAGTCGGCTTTTGAGAAGTTCTTCACTGTGGTCTTTTTTATCTCAGGTGGGGGCGGGATGTGGACTTCCAGTGAGATTAGTTTATGGTCTGATCTCACCAGTGAAGGATATACTTCCGGTGTTGAACATTGTGACTCCATGTTCTTGATGATGAGATCTAGTATGTTATCTCATCTTGTGGGAATGGTGACTAGTTGTTCCATGGCATTTGAGTTTATGAACTCTAGGAACATTTGGGCTAGATTGTTGGGGCTAGAGTAGTGATCCCAGTCTATATTCGGGTAGTTGAAATCACCTAGTATGATGGTGTTTGGAGATACATTTATCCCCTCCAGTGTTTTCAGGAAAGCTATGTGAGGTTCCTGAGATTGAGAGGGTGGCCTGTAACATGCTACAAATTGCAGAGCAGTCTTGCCTATGGTTAGTTGCACCTGGATGGTCTCCGATGCATCGTGCGTTGCCACCAACCTTGAGGTGTGGGTGTTCTTGATGAATATAGACACCCCCCTTCTCCTTTCTTGGTGTTGTCCGGATTTTGGGGCCAGAACGCATGATAAGAGGTAAAGCCTGATAGTGCTGGGGTGCTCTCGGGAGCCTTGAACCAGGTTTCAGTCACAGCACAGACATCGATGTTCTCCATACTGAGAAGGGCCTCGAGTGCATGCATCTTGAGGTTGAGACTTCTTGTCTTGAGCAGCATTACCCTTAGTTTTTTTCCTTTTTTGTGTTCTAGGGTGGTAGGTTTAGAATTTGAGCCTTGCCTAAAAAAGGCACTATGGGGGTGGCAAGAGCCTTTGCCAATATCCGGAAGCCCAGGGGTGACAGGTGCAAGCCGTCCCTTGCGAAGCAGCGTGGCTTGTCCAGCATGTCGTCCCAGGCAGACAGACATTGGATCCCCTTCGAATGACACCAGAGTTTAAGCCAATTATTAAAGCTGATCATCTTGTCTCTGTATTGTGGCATCATTCTTGGTGAAGGTAGGATACTGCTCAAGGTCAGGGTCATACCTGCCTGGGCTACATAATCAGAGAGCTCCTCTATGTCTCTCTTCATGTAGTCCAAGGAGGTACGTCTCAGGTCGTTCACACCAGCATGGACAATGACAGAGTCGTACTTGTACCTGCTGTTGAGAGACCTGAGTGCTTGCGTTATATGGTGGATTCTAGCGCCCGACAGGCAGCTTACTGTGACCTTTTCCTTGTTCAATCTAGTGAGCGGGACGTCAGTGTGTCTGACTATGGAGTCACCAATGACGAGTGTGTCTGGCATTGTGTTTGGCCTTAAGGGCTGTGACTGTTTGGCACACTGACTATGTGGTCTATGTGTTGCATGTGTTGTGTTCTGAGGTGGCAGTTGTTTGGGTGTCTGCTTTGGTGGCCTCTGCTGTTTTGGTAGATTTTTGATCAGAGCCTCCGAATATGTCTTTGTGTATTTATGTGTATGATTTGAAGTTGTGATAGTACTATGTGAGACTGGGTTTGTGGTGTGTGTGGTTACCTTCTCCTCCTGTCTGGTCTTACCAGTCCTATAAGTCACATAACTGAAACTTCAGTTTACCGTCTATCACAAGGCTGAATGGGGAAAATGCTGACTTTTGCTGATCTGAGGTGAGCGGAGCCTGAAATATGCTCATTTGTGCACTGTAGTATGATCTTGGAGTTGGTATATTTAATTTGGAGGGGGTTTGGGGGGTTACAGCAACCTTGTTAAAATGCAGCTATTGCAAGTGAAATAAGTTTTAGTCTTTACCTGATAACTAGTGATTTAACTGCTATGTAGTAGAGTCAAGGAGATGACAACATATTCTGTTTATATAGTGTTCTGTCATTTTAAATAGTTGTAGTAAGTAATGAATGTAGGTAAAAAACAGGTATCCCCGAAGTCTCAAACAACCCACTAAACAAGTATAGTGGGTCCAAAAACAAAACAGTGTACGACACTTCTCTGTGTGGAAGATATATCTAGTTAATCACTGTATGTTAATCAGATCAGATAATATCTAAAATAATACTTTAAAGTACATAAGGGTTATATTATTATGACAGCTACTGAGTAGGGCAGGACCTGCTCGAATGTCACACTGATGAGGAAGGGATGTGAATTTAACATGTGTATAAATAACACTTTGTTTTGCAGCACAATAAACCAATCTCTTGCCTGATAAAAAGTGTGTGTGTGTGTGTGTGTGTATATATATGTATATATATATATATATATATATATATATATATATATATACACACACACACACACACATATATATATATATATATATATACATACACACACACACACACACACACACACACACACACATATATATATGTGTATATATATATGTGTGTGTAGTTAGACAGCTTGTGAGGAAACTATTACTGTTATTTTTGTTTTACTAGGATTTTCAACTGGAAACAGATTGCCTACCCTGCTTGGATTACTTTCAAATACTTAGTAATTCTGTACAATATTTCAAATGATATATTTTTTATTATTATTTTTTTTACTTAGGATGAGTTTGTTTGCTATTTCTACTACCATTATGTAATCTGATTAATATACAATGATTAACTAGATATATCTTCCACACAGAGAAGTTTCTTGCACTGTTTTCTAATGAATGTATTTAGAAACATGACAGACGTTATAGGAAAGTTCAGGTGTGGTTGAAAATGTGGATTATAGTTTCATTTCACGAAAAAGTAAGGGAATTAATTTTCAGAGGTTGTATGTAGTATTTAGATAGATGTAGAAATAGATGGAAATACTGCAGTTGCAAAGGTTAAGCCATGTGTGAATGTTATGGAAGAGCCAGGAACAGTGTAGAATTGCTTTAGTTAAGAAATATGTTCTATGGAATGAGTTGTAAGTTAGAGGTAAACTTAGTAGAGAAATGCGATATACAGCACTACTTTGAGTCTGGAAGACTTTTTAGTTTGAGTATTTGTAAAGTGGAACTGTAATTTGTAGTATTTTGTTGTCTTGCATGTACATGGTTACCGCGGTGATGGGAAAGATCGTACATTTGGTTGGTTTATGTCGCTATTTTGGGTATCGGGTTTGTGAATGTCGGTCATTTGATACTTGGTGATATGACTTGTCAGGATTGTGAATATTCGTTTTTTTCTTCTTAGTCTTTAAATGTCAGTTTACTGGTATTTCGTCTTTCTGAAGTAGACCCATATATTTGTATGCTTTTTTATTAACAAGAAATGTTCACCTGGTAGATTGCATAATTTTCATGTAGGTCAAGTTTGTTACTCTACAAGCTTGACTTGCACCATTCATGCTCTAATACCGTTGCCTTTTTGTCATGGAAATCAGGAGACCATGATTATTTTGTGGTTTACATCTCTTGGTAGAGACTGCGTAAACATAACCTTGAGTTAGAGACTACAGCACCAAGGAGATCTCTGACCAAGACATCAGTAGAATCAGGATTATTCTCTGAAAGGAACTGAAAGATCATTGTTGAAAACAGTATAGAATTATTTATTGTAGAACAAATACTTATTGGTTTCTAATGGGTTTATGTCATAGTAGAATTTCCATACATGAAATGCATATTACACACAGGGAAATCGATTTACTTTCAGACGACTTAATTGCCCAGGGAGTTATTGACCTCAGCTTACACAGATTTTTGTGTGTGAAGTAACAAGTTGTTCCCAGTATATTTTGAATCCTTAAGGTACACAAGGATGCTATTAAATCCCTCTTTTCGATCTGTTGTGGTGGCTAGTGGTTTGAAAACTCCCCCACTAGCAATTTGTGTTGACATATTAGCTAAGCAGGAAATAACACGTAAAAACAGCCAATAAATGAAAAATGAAGACCAGGAACAGGCTGCCTTCTTCACGAGTAAAACCAATGTTTTATTGACTTAAAGTGCGATTATTCCAATACACTTTTCGTCGGGTGTATATGCCCGACTTCCTCAGAAGTTAAAAACAATGAACAACAGGGATTCAACAGTAACATATACTAAGTGGGTTAATTGGTGGGCTAGTCCTTCACCTTGTTGGTAATTTCGTTGCCATAGTGAAGTAAACTGCTTCCCTATTTACCACACCTTTAATTTGTTTTCCCTCAGGAGCAGGTTACTACAAACCCACCAAGTAACATACAATACACTTTAGTATAACAACTGAAAATCTAACCCAATAGTTAGCAACAAACAAAGTAAAATGAAATATAATATAAAATGTGAATTATAAAAACACTACACAAATTCATTGATGAACTAAAACTGATATTACAAAGCTTGCCTCTTAATTTAGAGGGGGTCTGCATGATAGAAAATATATGCAAATCCCCTCAACACCAATGTAATATACCTGTCATAAATTCAAAAATGCCTCCTCGAATCATTTCCACAACCAAAGTCGCACGCATATCATAATATTACACGGTACATCTGACACTCCCGTTGACAATCTAATGTTTACAGTGATGCGTGAGAAAATTGATGTAAAATTTAGTGCAAAGTCATTGGTGCACAATACAACCACCTGCCTCAACTATTTTATTTAAGATAAAATCACCAGACACAATCATCTTCTGTCAAGCACCGGAATTTACCACTAAGTATTAGTCTAGAAGATAGTGGTAATCGGTGCATGAGGGGAAAGGAAAAAATGGTAATAGTAAACAAAAAAGCTACGTCGCCACTATAGGCTTATTAAGTATAATTCCCTCCACTCATTCATGAAATTAAGTTGGTTTAATTCAACCTAAAACAAAATCAATGCGCCTTACCAACACATACAACGTCTACTAGACATCAGTACTAAACCCCCAAGATTCACCTAGCTATTATCCATAATTTTACCCAACCTTGGCCCACTTCTGTTGAAAGGAATAACTTGCCATATTACGTTAAAAAATAGAGAATAGGAAGACCACTCCTTTGTAGTATGGAAATCATTCCAATTGGCCTAAGTTTTTAATTATCCAATGACATATTGTAAATTGTTATTCTCCACTTTCAGTTTTCTTACAACTAAGCTCAAAAAATCAAATATGCCATGGTTCAACTAGTCCATTGAGGTTGGGCTTCCAATTCCTTCAACATGGAAATTACCTTAGTGCCATGGTTCAAAATCCTGCTTCTAACATCGAAATTCACCTCTCCAGGTTTTTCAACTTAAAGATACATGCAATAGAAGACATTTCGTTAATACCTGGTTTCTGGTTTGCATTGGTCCGTAACTGCCAAAGCAGTTCTTTCCTTTCTAGTTTAAGTGAGTCATACCCTCCTCTTATATCCCTCACTTGCTGGTCTATCACACTAAATTTAAACTCGTGACCAATGTTGTCAACATGGTGCCTGGCTAATGCGTTAGTCGTCTTATTGTTCCTAATGCTATATAAGTGTTCATATATCCTTTCACTTAGCTTCCTATCGGTCTTCCCGATATAGAACGCCGGACATTGAGAACACTTTGCCAGGTATACCACTAATTTGCTATTACAATTAAACTTAGAATTTGCTCGGAACTTTTGATCACCTATTACAAAGTTCTGCCCTTCATCAATGTACTTACAGTACTTGCACATTTGGTACTTGAACATTCCCAATTTGGTTGTATATGGTTGTCCAGTGCCCTCTAGTAACTCCTTCAAATTGTTCCCACATTTGTAAACTATTTTAGGTATATGTGGTAATATAGACTGGAATTCATTGTCGTTAATCAGAAACTCCCAATTTTTCAAAATAATGTTTTTGATCCTGTGCGAATCCAAGTTGAATGTACAGCTAAATCCGCAAAGGAAGTGCGAGTTATTTACTTCCCTGGACCCATGTATAATTGTTCCACCCCTATTTGCATTATCGTTGTTTAACAAGGGAACATATTCCTTTGAGCTTCTTTTACGCTTAACCTCGTCAATACTTTCCAACAAAAACCCAGGGGGGTACCCCCGTTTAAGGAAAAATTGAGATAAGGTACAACATTCTTCCATAAAGTCCTCATCGTCACTGATCATCCATGCTGCTCTAACAAGTTGCCCCTTTACCACCGATTTCTTATGGTGCATAGGGTGGCAACTTGAATAGTGCAGCATAGAATTAGAATAGGTTTCCTTGCGATGTATTTTAGATAACCATTTCTTGTTGTCATAATCTTTCCTTAGATCTATATCTAGGTAATCTATTCTGTCCTTACTGTATTTGTAAGTAAATGAGAGGAAACTAGTAGACGCATAAGAGTTAATATTAAATCTTTGATTTCTAATTCTGTTCCTTGATAAATCATAAATATGTCGTCAAGGAACCTAGTATACAAAGCTAGATTTGAATAAATGGCTTCTACTGTTAAGATATTGTTCCTCTCCCAATGCTCCATAATTAGGTTTGCAATGCTCCCGCCACTCGGGGATCCCATGGCTACCCCAATTTTTTGATGGAATAACTCATTATTAAACATCAAAAAATTGTAAGAAAGAACTGTATCAATCAGCTCACCAACCAGTTGAATTTCATCATTTCAAAGTCTTCAAAGTCTTCAACATAGCCCCAACCCATTCTATCGCTATGTCATGGGGAATAGACGAATATAATTCTTTCACGTCGATAGTAACCAATAAAGACTCAGGATAAAATTCAACTGCATTGATTGCTTCTAAAAAGGATCATGAATCTTTAGTTATTTGTCTTTCTTTTTTAACATACTTCTGCAAGATCCTATCAAGGACTTTGCTACAAGTATAAGTAATACTTTTTCTCCCATCTACTAGTGGCCTCATAGGAGGGTTGTTAATATCTTTGTAGATCTTAGGTATTCCAAATAACACCGGTGTTCTAGGTGTTTGCTGTTGCATATATATATATAGGTTTCCCTATCAATTCTAGATTCCACATAAAGTTCCTCAATAAAAGCTTTTACCCTTTGGTGAGCTCCATTCATTTCATTGTTGGATACCTTAGCATAGGTTTCACTACTTAATATGAGGTTCATCCTAGAGATGTAATCTTCATTAGCCATTATAGTGATACCCCCTCCTTTATCTGGTTTCATTAGGCGTACAGGGGCCCTCCTAAGGAACGAAAAGTCCTCCCTTTCATTCCTAGAGATTAACTTCTGAGGAAGTCGGGCATATACACCCGACGAAAAGTGTATTGGAATAATTGCACTTTAAGTCAATAAAACATTGGTTTTACTCGTGAAGAAGGCAGCCTGTTCCTGGTCTTCATTTTTCATATTAGCTAAGCAGTTTAGGGATCAATACCCCTATATACTTAGGGATTCATGGGATTTTTTAGTGCAGTTAAAGTCATATTATTTAGGTTCATAGGTTGGTACTAGGCTATCAGCCCTAGGGCCTAAACAAGCCTAGCCATAACAATTCCCTGGCTATTTCTTTCCACATTATTTACTTTCCTGGACCCCTGTCTAGCAGGGTGACTGACGTGATCTCTGGGGTGAATTTCCTTTCTCCCATCCAATCGTCAAGGTTCCTCTTGAAGAGGTCCAAAGAGGCACTCTGCTTGACATGTATGGGCAATCTATTCCAGAGTCTGGGGAGTCTCTGGGTCAGGAACCTATCCCTCCAGCATGTTTTGTTTATTATGATGACAAGGTTTAGATCCCTGGAGCATGTAGCTCTGAGGGATTGGGATTTCTTTAAGTGTAGCATGTCCAACAGCTCTGGGTTTGACATGGCCTTGTATGTTAAGCAGAGATTGCCTCTGAGTAGACGATATGCAACAGAGTATAGCTGGAGTTTTTTAAGGTGGTCAGCGTAGGGCATCTGCTTTAGGCCTGTGATTCTTTTAGTGAGGTATTTCTGAGGCCTTTCCAGTTGTTGCAGATGTCTTGAGAGGTACATACCAAATGAGGCGTTGTATTCTATAATGGGTCTAATGAGGGATGAGTACAGTGGGACAATGACCTCCTTTTTTCTGGATGAAAAGCCCTTCGTGATGAGGTGTGCCACATAGAAGGATTTCGTGACTGTTGTGGCGATGTGGTTATCGAAGGTGAGACCACTGTCCACCTGTGTCCCTAAGTCTCTTATCAAACTTTCTGTGTTTAGTGTACTGCCAGCTATATGGTAATTCATGGATACATGTTTTTTCCCAAAGGTGATAACAATACATTTCTTGGCATTGAGCTTGAGCCCATGGCTCTGGCACCAAGCATCTGTTTCTGTAAGGCCCTTTTGTAGAGTATCCACATAATTTGGGGATTCAATAATGGCTCCCAGTTTGCAGTCATCTGCAAACTTTGTTAGCCAGAGTCCCTTAGTGTTGACCTGTACTTCAGAGAAGTAGATGCCAAACAAGAGCGGCCCTAGGACTGAACCCTGAGGTACTCCACTTGTCACTTGTCTGGAGCTGGATTTGGAGTCGACTACTTTTACAGTGTGGGTTCTATCAGTAAGCCATTTAGCAACCCATTGGGTGACATAGGGATTAATGCCCAACTTAGTAAGTTTATCTATGATTCCAGAGTGGGGGGTGGTGTCAAAGGCCTTGGCAAGGTCTAGATAGGCTGTGTGGACCACCTTACCCTTATCCATGGCTCTGGAGACTGATTCAAAGAAGTCAATCAGGTTCAGGAGACAAGATCGGCCCTTCACAAACCCAAACTGAGTGGGGTCCAGTGTTTGAAGGTTGCCAATGTCTTTGTTTATAAGTTTCATGATAATACGCTCCATGGCCTTGCAGATAAGGCTTGTCAGACTGATGGGACGGTAGTTTCCGGGATCCAAGGTGGATTCCCCCTTGTGGATTGGGATAACTGTAGCTCTGCGCCACTCAGTGGGTACGAAACCTGAGGTGAGGCTATGATTAAACTTGACACTTAGGTGAGGTGCCAGTTCATATTGTAGTTCATGTAGTACACAGCCCGGGATGTCATCTGGTCCCATGGATGCTGTATTCTTGGCTTTAGAGAGTGTGTTTTGTACCTGTGTGGCCGTTATTACTGGAATTTGGCAATCGTCCGGTATTGAGATGGGCCATTTAGGGGGTGAGAGGGGGGTGAAGTTGGCACTGAATCGATCGATCTGCCAGGATATTGGCAATATCCTTCGGATCAGTATATTTAATGCCATTCTATTTTAGCTCAGAGCAGATCTGAGCATTGCCATTTAGATTCTTGACATAGTTATAGAATGCTTTGTGGTTGTCTTTGGAATCTTTGGCAATTTTATTTTCGTAACTAGCTTTGGAGGATTTTATGAGGCATCTCAGTTTCTTACTGAGGCTAGTAAGGGAGTTTTTTGCATCCTGGGATTTTCCTCTTTTCTGCAAAAGTTTCTTCCTTTTGTTGTAAAGTTTGTTTATGGCAGGGGACCACCAGATTGACTTCCTTTTTTTGGATGACAGCATTTTGGTTCTATTTGGGATGGCACGATTCATGCATGAGTGGATGTGCTTGTACAGTGCCTTAGTGTAGGATTCAGCAGTTGAACTTTCAGTTCCCGTCTGCATGGGTGTCATGAAGTTTGTCACTTCTGACTTGAGTAGCATGAAGTTGGCTTTGGAGAAGTTTTTTATGGTGGTTTCTTTACTGGGGGTGGGGGTGGGATGTGGATGTTAAGGGTGATTAGCTTATGGTCAGACCTGACTAACGAGGGGGTGACCATAGGTATGGAGCATTGATTTCCCATGTTGGTAATGACCAGGTCTAGGATATTGGAGCCCCTGGTGGGACTATGGATTAGTTGATCCAGGGCGTTGGAATTTATGAATTCCAAGAACCGTTGCGCAAAGGTGTTGGGACATGAGTAGTTTTCCCAGTTAATGGCAGGGTAGTTACAATCACCCAGTATTAGGGTGTTTGGTTCTATCTTAATATTTTCCAGTATGTTTAGAAAGGTGTAGTGAGAATCTTGGGGTATGGTGGGGGATCTGTAGCAAGCTACAATTTGAATTGCAGTCTTACCTAGTGTTAGTTGCACTTGGAGAATTTCAGACACATTGTGTTGGCCAACTAGCCTGGTGGTGTGAATATCCTTGGTGAATATTGACACTCCTCCACCTTTAGTGTTTCGGTCCTGGTTTGGTGGCTGAAAAGTGTAGTAAGAGTTGTAGCCTGGTATTGCAGGGGTGCTCTCTGGAGCCTTGAACCAGGTCTCAGTTACTGCATAGATATCGATGTTCTCCATTTTTAGGAGTGCCTTGAGAGAGTGCATTTTGAGGTTTAGACTTCCAGCATTGAGAAGCATTACCTTCAGATTTTGCATGCTTGTACCTGTTACGGTGGTGGTTTTGTCCTTTGAAGTTTGCCTAAAAAGGCACTATAGGGGTGGCAAGAGCCTTAGCCAGTAACCTGAATCCCAGGGGTGACAGGTGCAGACCATCTCTGGCAAAGCATCGTGGTCTGTCAATCATGTCATCCCAGGCAGACAGATACTGGATACCCTTTGAATGACACCATAAGCTTAGCCAATTGTCAAAGTCAATCATTTTATCCTTATATTGTGGTATCATTCTGGGTGAAGGCAGGATGCTACTCAGGGCTAGGGTCATACCTGCCTGGGCCACATGATCCGAGAGCTCTTCTATGTCTCTTTTCATGTAGTCCAGGGAGGTACATCTCAAGTCATTCATTCCAACATGGACAATGACAGAGTCATATTTGTACTTGTTGTGGAGTGACTTGAGTGCATGCGTTATGTGGTGGATCCTGGCACCCGACAGGCAGCTGACTGTAATTTTCTCCTTATTCAACCTGGTGAGAGGGACATCAGTGTGCCGGACTATAGAGTCACCTATGACTAAAGTGTTAGGTACATTGTCTTGCCTTAGGGGCTGTTGCTGGGTGGCACACTGGTGTTGTGAACTATGTGACACATTGGTTGTGACTGGTGTTTGTTTGTGTTTCAGCTTCAGAGGTCTTTGTTGCTTGGGCAGGTTACAGTTAAGGGCCTCTGCATATGTGGATTTAGTGTTGCTATATGTGGGTGTTGGTGCGGGTTTAGAAGGGATATGTGTTGCTTGAGGTGTAGTGTGGGTGTTAACCTTCTCCTCTTGACTGTTTAGCACAATCTTGGGTGGAGAGAGCTTTGCTTCCATTTTGGCTATGTAAGTGCATCTCTCACAGGTTGTAGTGTTGGGTGGTAGGAGGAGAGGGTTGTCTGTGTACATGAGGCAATTGCTACATTGCCCCAGTATGCCCAGATTCACCAGGTGGACAGGAGAAATCACCAGAAGCTGACCCTTGGACATGCCTGGTTTGGGGCTTTTTTTTTCCTCTCTTTGTAAAGTATAGGAGCTGTTTCCTTAGCAAGGTACTTTGCAATTATAGACTGTTTAGTGCCTACTATTAATTTCTCCTTGTTAACAAGGAGAGTTCAGTGTTTGTATGAGTTTAAGGCTTCCTAGTGCTTTCCAGCAGGTATTAGAGAAAGTGCTAGTCACAGGGATGCTTAAAGGTAAGATTGAAAAGAATGCACTCTGCAGTGTGCACTAGAGAAGTTAGATGTGAAAGTAGGTATCTTGAGTTTTACCTGTTTAAAAAGTTAAGGTTTAGTGGAGAGTTACTATTTTTAAAACAGCAAGATGGATTGAAAGGGGTGGTCACTTTTGTATTTTGGTACTATGAAATACTGTAGGATGGCCAATAAATTTAAATAATTGAAGGGGTGGGATTTCAAAAATGATGATTTTGTGATTACTCACATAAGCCAGTGAAAGTAGAGAGAAATGAGATATATGGTCAGATTAACATAAGAGGCGGGCAACTAGAAAGACAGTGGTATTTAACAAGACAACTTAAATGGGTGGGAGGGCGGGACTCAGAACAGAGAGAGCTGTGGTCTCTTTTGAAGTTTTAATATGCTGTTAAAACAGAATGCAAGCAAAACACAAGGTAAAGAAAGCAAACTACAGTATTCAAAATATAGAAAGGCAATACAGTAATACAAAAAATAAAAGCAAACTAACCTTTCCTTCACAGCAAAGTGTAGCAGAGTCTGGATGAGCCTTTCTGGTATATTTTTATACTGAATGATATTTAGTGGCAGTTGATGCTGGTGTTTTATTTTCCTGCATACCCCTTGACATAACCCTTGTCTGGTTTAACAAAATACTTTGTGGGTGTAAGAAGTTGTCTAATAAGGATGTTATCTCCATAAATGAATTAATAATATAAATCTTAACAGTTTTGTATTTTTTGAAGGGGAATACTTCAGGCAGACCAGTGAGGTGGCTGTGGGTGTCACATGTGCTACTTTGTATGCTGATGTAGTTATGTGTCATTGGGAACAGGAATCTTCTTTCAAATTTAGTTTTACTAGTCATATTGTTACTTTCCTTTACTTCTTAGATGACATTTTTATTATTTGGAAGGGGAATCAAGAGGAATTGTTGGAATTTGTTTCATATATTAACCCTTCAAACCATTTTCTGAAGTTTACATATCACTTTTCAGATTCCACAATGAATTATCGGGACATTACACTGTTCAAGGATAACCAGTTAGGTAAATTTCAGTCCACTATTTATAGAAAGCCTACTCTTTCCCAACAGCTATCTACATTTTAATAATTGTCATCCCCCTCCACAAAATAATTGCTTGGTCAAGTGACAAATGGTCCAATTAGCAAGAATATTTCAGATAACATTTTTTACCAAGGAAATAGTGGATTGGTTGAATTGTTTTTTAGCTAGAGAATATCCTTCTCACATGGTTGAAGGCATTAAACACAAAATTTTAAGCGGTGAAAAGAACAGGTTTCAGACCATTTTAGGGGTAGGATTGCAGTATGGCCATTCCAGTTATGATAACAAGGACAGATATATACAATATAAGACCAGTTTGATTATGATACATGATTTATAAAGTCAAACTATTGTGCCACTTATTTGTAAATATTGGGATATACTTTTGCACGCAAAATGTTTAAATGATAGAGTAGGTAGTAAACCTTGCTTTACTTATTCTAGGAATCTCAACATTAAAGAGAGATGAGAAAGAAGTATTAAAAATGACTCAAGAAATCACAATACATTTAAAGTTGGCACAGGGAAGTAAGAAACCTGCCCATAATGTAGCTTTATATATGACTGTCAGGAATTTTTTTTAAGGAGTGCTAACTACAGAATTCTATTCCATTCTTATTTTCTTTACACTGCAGCACCAGGAGATAGTATAGCTTCCATTTTGTAACCACTGCTTCAGGTTCTGTGTCGAGAAAACTGAATGCAAGTTAAGAGTTGGAACGTAGGAACATTTCCATAACATCCATGGCAGAAGGGATTCCAATGTCCTATATAGGCACAAGATAGTTTGTGAAAGCAATAAGAGATTTTACTTTTCTGTGATGGAATGGGTAGTATAAAACCCCAGAAGTGGACCCTGGGAGCTTTTGTGACAACTAAGGTTAAATGCAAGTGAGCCCCTGGGTTGATTGACATAATTTCTCTCCAAAGTGCCTTAAAACTATGGGCTGCTAAGTTATAATAATGTAAATATTTTCTATAGGACTTTAAATATCTGTTTAAAAGATTTTAAATGGGTTTTTGTATCAGTCTACCATTTGTTTTGACAGCAGTTGTATTTATTTGATTGAAATGTTTAATTTGAAGTTTTATGGGTAAAGGCTTTATCATTTTGGGCTAATTAATGAAGTAATTAATGAATTGATTGCAAACCTGAGAAGTCATATGATTGTACTTTCCTATTTAATGAGTTGGGGAGGTTTATGATGGAGTCCATGCAGGATGAGAGCACGTAACTGGGGCACACATTAGACTTGTGTTACAATATAGCCTGTTTTTACTTGCTCCTGTTTATCTTGACCATTTCTGAGGAGCTGAATGGCCAGGTTAATTTTCGGTTACAACTTTGATCTGGGTTTGTCCTCATTTTTGATTTTACAGCATGAGGGCCAAAACACTGAAATAAAGAATACTGACTCATTAAAATCAATTAAACAGATTGTCTCCCATCCAATGATCAAATTTGTTTTTAAAATGCTTAGTAGTAGGTGACAGCCTAACATCATTTGGTATATGATGCCAAATTCTAGGAATAATCTGAGTTCTGCAATTCCATCTTAATTGTGTTTTACAAAAAAAGAGATTAAAATTTATAGCATAACTGTGTCTTCTCATTTTAAAAGTGAGAATGATAGTTTATATAAGTTGTAGCAATTCTTCACTAAAAATGTTATATACACTTATAACTTTCCTCTTGTAAGCCTATAATGGAATATAGATGAATTTAGAGTTTTGCATATATCAGAATAAGGTAAGTGATGACTTGAGGGTATTCATTCTGTAGAATTGTTTTGAACAGTCTCCAGTACCACTAGTTGGTGCTTATACTGGAAAAAAGTGCTGTCATATTCTAAAACAATTGAGATGTACATCTTGTATAAATTAGCCAGTCTTTCTTCATCTCATATAGATAAAGATCTAAACATACTTCCCATTAATAATAATGCACATTTTTATAATAGTTACATAAGATGAAAAATAAATCAGACTATTTGTATGTATCCAGATCCTTAGAGCAGTCAGTTTCAGATGAAAGTGTATTTCTTTAAAATAAATTTAGTCTTATTCCATGATTGCTAAAATATGTTATTTTGTGCTTATCCTGACGGAATTCCAGTTCTACATTGCTTGCTGAAGAGGAAAATTGTCCCAAAAATTCAGACATAGATGTTGAGGACTCAGCCTTATCAATTATAAATCCAAACTTACAATCATCACCATATTTAGCTTGCCACTACTGATTGTTTTAGGACTAGTTGAAAGTTGTTGGTGTTGTTCCTTCGGCTTTTCCCGGTTAGGGGTTGCCACAGTGGAACTCCGGTCCACTAATGATCGGCAGTCGATTTTTATGGTACTGAGGTGCCAGCTCGATGCCCGATCTTCAACGAAGGCATGCCCATTTACGCATGTCTTTCGAATGCGGGGAGGACATGCAGACTCCACACAGAAGATGCCCCAGCCAAGAATCGAACGTGAGAACCTGTTAAAAGTAATAAATTAAAAAGAAAGGGACCAAGCAGAGAGCCCTTTGGCACTCCAAACAATAGAGAGAGAAAGCTGGACTTACACCCTGTGACAACAACCAGACAAATATAGAATCATCCGATTGATTAAAAAGGTGTTATAATTATAATTCTTTAATGCATCAACTATTGAACTATCTGTAATTGTATCAAAAGTCTTTGTCAAGTCCACATAGATAACACTGCCTGTTAATGAATACTAAAGAGCATAAGTTACTTGATTGTAGAACTCCACTACATTTGTGAGTGTTGCTTTACCAGGACAAAACCCACATCAGTGCATCCGTTAGGATTCTTTGGGTCAGAAAGTAGATTTTGTAAAACTCTTTCATAACATACGTATGTATGTGTGTTTGTATATATATATATATATATATATGTGTGTCTCTGTATATATATATATATATATATATATATGTGTGTGTGTGTGTGTGTGTGTCTGTATATATATATATATATATATATATATATATATATATATATATATATATATATATATATATATATATATATATATATATATATATATACAAATATACACATATATATATGTGTGTCTATATATCTATATATATATATATATATATATATATATATATATATATATATATAATATGTATACGCACACACACACACACATATACACATATAGTTTTGGAAAGAAATGGTATTCCTAAAAAATTAGCAGAGTAACCAATTTACTGTCGATAAAACTTGAACAATATTTACTTAAGTGCAGCATGTCACTGATAAGAATTTGATTATCACAAATATACTTTTCCCAATAAGTAACCAATGATATATTGTTAAACATACAGATCTCAACCAGTCTTTAAACAAGACAGATTTCGAATACATAGTCATTTAATTTCATAGTTGGGATTATTTTACTGAATGTAACTTTTGTTTTGTTACTTTCAGATAGTTCAGTGTCATCGAATACCACTGCTTTCATATGAATTAATGGAGTTTTGTTCAAGTCATTTGTCACACAGTGAATAAAGATAGAATAAAATATCTTTCCCTTTAACAGATTTCTTAAAAGACAAGTTAAATCTGAATAAAAACAGTCAAATGAATAGTGCCAATATTTTGTAAGGGTCTCCTTATACCCTTTAACACTGAATCAGAAATAAAATTTGTTCACTTTGTGACTTACAGTGCATTGCTGTATCAATGACTTTATTTGGCAATTTTTTAACATCAAATTGATATTCTTAGAAATTACAATGAATAACCTCACCCAATATTATTTTTTAAGTTTTTTACAACAGATGTTCTATTTTTGTCAACCTCTTGAGATAGTTTCATAATATATATATATATATATATATTTAGAATTTATTAGTTTCATAATATAAAATGAGTAGAACAATAACATTTAAGTCATTAAAACTGATTTCAGCAACAAGAACGCTAGCTGTTTTGACTAGAATTTTATGAGAGAAAGCATCATGACTGAAATATGAAAATATCCTTCCACAGCTGGTTCTAATTCCTAATCAATCAACTCTACAGGATCACTACTTTCAAAACCTTGAATAGCTGAATTTGTAACTAAACTACTATCTGAAACAGAGAGTACAGAATAATCACCATCTTGAGACACATTTAGATGAATTTTACTGAAATAACTTTTTTTGTCTAAAGTATCAAAATGAGAGACTTTCCTGTTCTTTTTCTGTTCTTTTGTTGTTATTCTCAGTAACTTTCTTTTTCTAGATACTTTCCCTCTAAGTAAGTTATTGCTGGGATATTGCATTGTATTATTATTATTAACTGCCTTATTATACTTACTTGTCTAAAGTTATTGTCCTTTATCAGTCATCTCTCCTGAATTGGGTGGGACCTAGCACTCTCCCCTATCATTGGATACAAGTCCGTTAATTTTAGGTAAATTGGTATTTATTTGAGGATGTTCTAAACTAATATATGTAGAAATACAGCTTGACAGTTCCCTGAATGAGCCAGTGATTCAATTAAATCTTCCTTCCAAGATGTTACAAAACTGGAACTATTCTTTAAAGAAATTTCTAATTTATATTCTGCTAACTTGGCATTAACTGTGGTCTTACTGTTGAGAATTCCTAATAATTCAGAAACTTGCACAGTTAAAACAAAACCCTAAATCATTACGTATTACACAAGTAAGATAAACTCCACAGTTTTCACACTTCAACATAAATTTATTCCATAGTAAATTATTTAGTGCATATTCTTTGAAAGAAACAATCACTATATGAATGAATTAACTAAATGTCTGAAGTAACTTTTAATGAAATTCAAATGAAATTGTCAGGCCACTAAAAATAAGCTAAAGTTAAATCCAATATAATAAAATATAAAAATCAGTAATGTATAAGAGATTTACCCTCACAAATCACACAAAATTCGCCAAAATCATGCAAAGACATTGAGATATGTACTCTACTCACTGCAGCTCATAGAGCACCTCTAATGTTCCCTGTTAACTCGGGGATCCAACCACAGCTAGGCAGTTTCACACATGCAAAGAAAAAGAATAAAGTGAGCTCCCTGGGTTTTGTAAAATATGTCGGAGAGCTTAAAAATAAATGCCACAAAGCACAACAATAGCAGACTTTACAATGGCAAGTTCTAAGTTTATAATTAAAATTATGTTCATTTCAAGATCAGGAAGACTATAATGTGAAAATTCCAGGCTGAAGTGAATCAGGAAGTGATCAGATCAATAGACAGGTTCCACCACAAAGTTTGTTGATGTCACATCAATGTCCAAAGCACAGCATAATTCATGAGTCATAGAGGTAACAACCTGAACTAAAAACCTTTCAAAATTCAACAGAATGCTCAGCAAAAGTCACTCGCTTATTACGCAAATGATAAAATCATTTATCACTACTTAGTGATGTGAGCCGTGATTGAGTTGATAAGGAAGCCAGGGAACTCTTGTAGAAGTGCCTTCAGACACCCTAGCAGATGGTAGACAAGGAGAAACGTACAGTTTTCTGATGCAGCTAAGACTGGCTGAAAGGAGTTAGTCAGTCCCATGCTATCATAACCAGAAACAGCAACTCCACCCCATCCCCACCCCTTCTTAGTCATTGTTTTACTGAAGGCCCAAATGGAGTAGCTGCATCCAAACAAGTGCTGAAGTTCTCATCCAATCAAATCTCAGCAATGAAGTCAAGATCAGTAATGTGCAAGGAATTTGAGATTATCACAGTCTTGTCACTGACTGCTTTTGCATTAGTGTATGGTGCCTTGTGGATGCTCTAGGATGACGAAGTTTCTGATAATTTCTTCATTTGTGTAAACAGAACCCTGGGTACAATTATGAGACATGGGCTTTGTCAGTTTACCATAAGGGTGAAGCATTGCGCCCACCCACCAAAGGAAAGCCTGTGGGAGTATTGAAAGTGACATACCCATATTGGAGACTGTGGTGTTTACATAAAATTTGTAGATACCTAAAGGATGAAACATAGGCAGAGGTAAATAGAGTTGGACAAATGGATATAAAACAAAGAAAATTGGTATACTGCGTTACAGCGAGCTTAAAATAATAGTTCTTTCGATGATTACTTTAATTGAAGTAGCCAAATACAAAGTAAAGCGATACCAGTTATGAATCAAATATAAAAATCTGACAAACCAACTGTCTAACCTAAGTATTAAAAAAGGGAGTATTTCCCCAAGATCTAGGTCTTAAGCAGACTGAGATCATAGTTAGCACCAACTTGAAGATTCACCTTTTTGTTGATTTTTTTTTTAATGCTTATTCCTGCTTAACAGCACCATTGGGTGTGGTAAATGGGTAAGTGTATAAAGGAGTTTTGTGACATGGGCCCCTTAGTGTGCGACAAATCTCGTGATAAAGTCTTCAGGATAAATACTAAATAAAGTGAAACTACATTAGCAGTAATAAACAGTTTAAAATATAATGACTGATTTAAAATAGCTAAAATGGAATTACATGAGTTTAAAGTTTTCAAACTAAAAAAAATTGTCACTGAATAGCCAGGTGGGTTGCATAATCTGGAGGAAAGCAGAGTTATAATACCTCATGATCCCTAGCATTAGCTATGGTTCAATGAAGAAATCACAGACACTGAGTCAACTCAGATTTCTGTTGTTAGATCAGGCGGCACCCTCGCAGAGCATGCCTTCAAACCACCACACCAACACAAGACCATTAAATCACCTAGTATACATGTTCAGACAGTCACTTCTGTTCTAGTAGAAGTGCTAAGTCTCCTTTATTAGAATGTTGTCAAAATTCCAGTATATAAATCCTACAGGCATATTAGAACCCCTTTCCAACAGGTTCAGTAATGATACTTCTAATCAACAGAGGCAGTCTTAACTTAAAAATCAGGAAACTTGCAATCACTGAGCTGGTGGAATTAAACTTTTGTTTTTTTTTAGTTTACTAGATAATCCACTATTTGTGGCTGCCAATAAAGAACAGAGTAGATTAAGTAGTCCAAGTAATTCAGAGTTAAACACTCATTCTTTGCACAGTGCAGCAGGCATAAAACCAACAACTCTGAATCAGCCAGCACAATGTGCAGAAAAGGCTCGATAATTCACAACTGTACATGGAGTTGCACTAAAACCCATATTGGCTCCATATTGAAATGCCATCACTCAAAATGCCAAGTGCCATTAAGCCAAAAAAAAAGATCAAAAATGAAGGAAAAGAACAAATTTTTAAACTCACTCTTTGCAGGGGTCCTCACTGCATACCTCCCACCCCCAAACTTATATATACCACCTCCGAGATCTCCATATCTTGGAGAAAAGGGAATATTCTGAAAAGTATCATCTTGGACTTAGTATATGTAAGTCCGTTCTTTTGACCATCCGTTCATTTGAGACTCACTCTGGTGGGACTGACATTTCAAATGGTTTCTACCACATCACTTTTGAAACCTTTGCACTCCTGGTCATAATCTCCTACACGCTGCTGAATTCTGTTACAGTAGTAATGGTAGCTGTTCTGTAGCTACAATGAAAGAGCCAGTATAAAAGCATAAAAATAGGTAATGATAAATCGTAAGAACAGCAACTGGCAGTCAGTGCCAATCTGTTAATTGGAATAACAGTAGCCACAGTGACTGGTACAGAGCATTACAGTGTTAATAAATAAAACAAGAAGCGAACATGAACATGGCTTGGTAGTTCAACATTACCACCATCTTGGTGATCTTCTAAGATGCTGTAACTTTGTGTTGACGGACATGATGAAGAGTTTCTTATACGCTGGTATGGATGTTAAAGTCTGTGAATACACAGAGTTTTGAAGGTGAGATTCACCTGCTTATCAAAGTCTGTCTTGCCACTAATCAGAATGCTCCCAGAGCCTGTATACATTCTATCAGTAACTGCAGAGTCCAGTTTGGAGACACCCATCCTGACAGTGGCTCAGTCCTGAATTTACCCGGTCCATCTTAGCTGCGACTGATGCTTCCATTTTATTCCCATTATTATTATAATAACTGGTGGAGGTTCCCTTATGTATCTCACACCTTGCAAGGAGCTGATTGCTATCTTATTTAATTATTTAGTAAGCGATTAAAGTGGACTTTGCCCAACACATACATCTGTTGTCCTCATTCTGGTAATAGCAGTCCCTCCAACACATCCGACTCACCAAGTAATCTGTCTTTTCCCACCCCCTTAGAGTAGCTGGCATGGCACATTTTATTTTCTTCACATCATGATTCCAAACTAATTGAAATGGCAGGCTACATCTATTTTGCAAACTCTGCTTATCTTTTTGTATTGATCTACCTCAGATAACATCTTAATCGGCCTTTACAACAGTCCCTTGCCCATGCAGGAACAGTGATCAACTTCTGCCCCTATCAAACCAGTGAGAAGGGAGGAAGAATGGTATTACTTTTGCAATGTAATGGGCTGCTGGGCAAAATTCATCCACGATTCCTTTTTCTAGTTTTTGCACATGGGGTTGGGATGTCACCTTAACGGTGGCAATCATCTAGAGCAAAACTTATTTCTGCATTCCCACCAGATTATTATTTGTTACAGTACTGGTGGCAGCTTTTATTGAATTTTGTTTGCATTTCACAGTCACAGCTTTATCTCTGTCCTGTAACAATCATCAATGCCTATTGTTAGACGATATACGATTATATTTTAACTGTAACTCCAGTTAAATACTACCCCTATTGCAGTTATAAGAAGGTACACATTTATAATTTGTACCTGATAAGTTCATGTACAATACTGCATGCATCATGTGTAATTTGCTTTTGTTTTTCTGGCCCAGATAGTAGCTGAAATTGGTCTTTGCATCAGTCCACTCACCCAGGCAAGAAAAAAATCTAACAAACAATAAAAAGCAACAAGCAAATGCTTAATAAAAATTGTTCTATGAAATGTAAGGCATGATGGCAGTTCATATTTTCAGGAAATTAAAAAAATAATATAACTATAATTCTCCACACCCAGTTCTAACATTGTTTAGCACACATTATACAACTCCCCCCCCCATTAATATTCAAAAACGTACACGCTGATTGGTCAGCGTGCACATTGTAAATCAGCGTTATAGTAATGGAAAAAGGTCCGGTTGCCCAGACTTTTTCCATTACTATAACTCTTTTCTCACTGTTTCGCTATGTTAAACGAGTTTAACATAGCGAGACAGCTTTAAAAAAAGCAACGGAGATTCTCCGTTGCTTTTTTAAAGCTGTCTCGCTATGTTAAACTCCTTTAACATAGTGAGGCAGTTTGTGAAAAGCAACGGCGATCTTGCATTCTTTGTTGCTTTTTTCAAAACTGTCTCGCTATGTTAAATGGGTTTAACATAGCGAGACAGCTTTAAAAAAAGCAACGGAGAGTCTCCGTTGCTTTTTTTTAAAGCTGTCTCGCTATGTTAAACCCATTTAACATAGCGAAAACAGTTTGTAAAAAGCAACGGGGATCTTGCTTTCTCCGTTGCTTTTGCCCACAGTTCTGATGTACTGCGTAGGCATACGCATGCGCAGTACATCAGAACTGCCGCAGAATACCAGACAGCTGCGGAAGGGCAGCAAGGAGGCATTATACAATGCCATTATTTAAGAAAAGTAATTTTTTTTTTTCTTAAATAATGGCATTAACCCACTTCTGGGTGTGGGCAATGCTGGATTTACCCACGGTTGGCTTTGTTTGGCCACTCGGGCTTCGCCTTCGTGACCAAACCACTCCAACCGTGAGTAAATCCAGCATTACCCACACCCAGGCGTGGGTTATTGCCATATTACCACGTGGAGTTGCTGCAGACCTCCAATGGGATTTTCATGTATACTGAAGTAACAAATCTATGCCAGGAAAATGCAAAGCAATCAGAACGACATTTTAACGTACTTGGGGCTTCCTTGCAAACACTGCTATGAATCACAAAATGTTAGGCTTTCTACTGTAGGAGCATTACAAATTATGTGACCCCTTTTTAACAATTCTGAAATAGCATGCATGTCTGTGCTGCTATGTGATCCCTTTCTATCTGTTCCAGCAGGAAGACCCATATTATATTTCCAGTCCAGACATACTAGACCAATGCTACTATGTAACTCCACTAAGCAAAACCCACAGAATCTCTGTAGATCATACACTGCCAAGACCCCATGATATGTTACCTTTTCTACATCTGCTTTGTTTTTATTTTAGTTTTATCCATATTTATTTGTTAGCTGTATAAACCCTGTAGGGACAAGTGGTGACCCAGAAGCACTGTCTTGTTAAGTGACTTGGTTAAAGTCACACATTGGGTAAATGGAGGCTGGATGAATCAGAAATCAAACCCTGGTCTACAGGTGAAACTCATCAATAGCACGTGGCTTTAATCCTGTGCTGAACTAGCAGAAAATACAAAGATAATCACACTACAACTATACGTCTGTAGCACCATATTTGCTCTTTCCTCTCTACAGAGCTGATTTCATATTGCAGTCAATGTGTAAGAAGTGAGACATATTTTAATATGGTATTGCAATGCCTTATTTGCTATGTGTGGACATCAGTATTACAGTGGTTGAAAGGATACTTTATCTTGGGGAAGATGGTGTACGCAGAATTTAGAGATGGTGGCGTTTGCACAAAATAAGGCTGAACAGAAATAGTTGGGCTGCATAGCTCTTAAAATATTGTTTCAATACTTGGGTAATGTTCCAAGAATCAGGTACACGGTCCAGGGCCATGTTGATTCTGCTCACTTAGAAGCTTGATAGATTGAGGTTTTATATTGGTATGCATTTTACATGGAAGAATATGTCCATAATTGCTATATTTGAGAGAAGTTAGTGTCTATAATCTTCTTTGCCATATGAAAAGCAGATTATTTTACATTTTGTGGACATCTTTTGTATTCTCAACTTGTGTTGAAGCTTTACTTAAAATCTGCAAGGTTCAGCTCCAGTATTGATGCATACATCTAGCACAAGCACTTTCATTCTAAATCCTTTTAAACAATACTACTGCCATAAAAAAGCACAAAAGTTCACAAACTGTAGAAAAAGTCAGCACTCCTGGAATCACACACTTAAGCAACTCAAGTAAATCCTTGTAGTAAATGGCTGCAAAGCACTTTGAGAGCTGTAAAAACACTTTTTATTCAACCAAAATAACAAATAGATAAGCGCTTTCGTCAAGAACCTCCTCAACTTCATCAGATAAGAGCAAATCCAGGAAACACTCTTAAGTACATCCTGCAAGAGCATTAATTAAGTAATAAACCAATCCAATCACACTGACTAAAAAGGACCTCCCTGAACTCATAAATATTCATGAAATGCAATCATAAAAGTATTTTTAAAAATACACTCTTTAAAACCAGCACTTAAATGACATTAACAAGTGCACAAATGCTTAAAATAAATACAAATACACACATAATGTATAAAATCTATAAAATGGTGTTTATATAAAAATGAAAGTATATATAAAAATGTATATAAATATTTTTTATATTTTTTATTTTCTATATATTTTACCTTTCCATTGCTTTTAGTTTTAACAGACAAGCAATGGAGAGTGAAACTTTTAATCCTGACCATTGCCCCCCATTTAAGTGGACCTGCTAGATTAATTCTTTCTTTTCCAAAAGCAGCCACCATGAGCCACCTCTTTTATCCAAGTCAACAGTGTCCATAAGGAAAAATTTGAAAGAGTAGTCTGATTTTTCTGTGCAGTCTTTACTCAAGGCATTTGTGGATTTACCAAGTCTGATATCCCTTAAATGCTCATAAATTCTGTTTTTAAATTTCCTCTCAGTCTTTCCGATATAGAAACATTCACATGAGTTATACACTGCACAATAAACAACTCTCTCAGTATGACAGTACACATTCTTATTCACTTGTATTTTAAAACCATTCACCAAGAATTTTGTGGCCTTCCATCACAAAACTACACTGAGCACAGGAACCACATTTTTTCATAGACCCTGCATGTACAATGTTTCTGTTAGACTCTAAAATGCATTTCAGGTTCATCCCTCTCTTAAAAACAATATTCGGTTTAGTTCCAACATATTCTCTGATATCCCTATCATTAAGCGATATAGCCCAATTTTTTAATAAAATATCTAACACATCCTTACTGTTACCATGAAAAGTAGTAATAAAAGCACATTTAAAATTTGAATTCTGTTCAGCACTGGATTGGGTCAAGTCATTTCCTACTCCATTAACCAAACAGCCATCAGTAGGGGGTATACCCTGGGCAGGTATTACCTCATGGTGACCTAACAAGGGTTTAAAAAAACCTCTTTCTCTTTTGTTTATCACCTCAATCATGACTTCATTAAGGAAGCATAACTGGTAACCCCTCTTGAAAAACATAGCTTTCAGATGGTCACACTCATCTAAGAAGTTATCAAACAAACTAACCATCCGGGCTGCCCTTACAAATTGCCCGTTACTACCCCTCTTTTTTGTTTAAATGGGTATGCACTATCAAAATGTAGAAAGCTGTTTGAATAGGTTGCTTTCCTATGAATTTGTGCTACAAAAACCTTCAACTGACACTCTTTCTTCAGTAAGACGTCCAAATATGCTATTTGTTCACTGTTAACCTCATGTGTGAACTTTAAAAAAATGGTTGTGCCATTGATATATTCTAAAAATAGGGGGGATCTCTTCTCTTGGACCATTCCAACAAATAAAGACATCATCCAAGAACCACCGTGTATACAATGTACAGAACTTAAACCATGGGGTATTTATTAACAATTTCCTTTCCCATTCCAACATAATTATGTTTGAGACTTTGGAGTGATTAAGTATCAGTTTTCAGTACTTTCTTGCTGTACTTAACTGTTTTCTGCCTAAACTCAGATTTTCCAGCATTTATTGTGATTTAAAACCTTGTTGCTTTCACATATTGTACTTATTTGACTGCCTGCAGTTTTAAAAAGTTGTTTTTTGTTTAAATAATTTAACTGTTGTAGGCTACACACTAAAGTGTGATAGCCTTTTCTGATCATTTGTAGTCTTTTAAAGCTGTTTTAAGTGTATTTTTTTACTGTTTTTGCCTTATCTTTTCAAAAAAAACAAAAAAAATTCCTTGTTTCCCACCTTTCTAAGCTAGTATAGTCCAATTTTCAGGCTAGTGCTGAATTCAGGGCTGTGATACTAGTCTCTGAGTTGCCCATACCTTACTTGGATAGAAGGAAGTTTCTCTGTTCACCTGTGAGAGGGGGGAGCTTTGAGCAACCTATCTGTCCCTGGAGGAGTGGTTCCAGCCCAGAAGTTAGTACTTTATTGGCCATTTTGGGCTAATTTCTATCTTTTTCATTTCCCTACTATAAAAACTGCATTTGCACAGTTTTGCACTCTGGGCAATGCCAATTAGCTACGGTATAATTATTCTCGGCTCCACTAAGTCTCCTCTTCAGTTTTTCCCTTGAAACTAGTCTAACCCTCACCCTAAGTACTCAAAAAGCATCTTACAGCCCAGCACTTGCTCAGACCCAATAGCAAGCATTAATATACCCTGATACTGATTGCCCAGCAGGGCAAGGCTCTTTATTCACCTCTCACCAACCAAGCGACTAAGCAGCTCACCCTACTGTTCAGGCATGATCAAAGGGCAGCTTCAGGTGCACTCTCCAGTCCAGCTGGTGAATCTGGGTATCTTGAGGCAATGTTACAACTGCCTAATGTACACAGACAACCCTCTCCTCCTACCACAAAACACTAACATATGCAAGAGGTGCAATTATGCAGCCAGACTGGAAGCTAAGCTGTCTCCATCCAAGACTGGAACAGACAGTCAAGAGGAGAAGGTTAACACTTGCACCACACCTCCAGCCACACACAGACCTACTAAAACAACACTGGCAAAAATTACACATAAATACACAAAATCATACTCAGAGGCTCTAAATAAAAACCTGCAAAAGCATCAAAGACCTCCAAAGCAGACACCCAAACAGCCTGCACTTCCTGTCACAAACCAGACAACACATAAAACACAAAATCAGTGTGCCACACAATCACAGCTCTTAAGGTGAAATAACATACCTAACACACTAGTAATAGGTGACTCTATAGTCAGGCACACTGACATCCCACTCACTAGGCTAGACAAGCAGAAGGTTACTGTTAGCTGCCTGTCGGGAGCCAGAATCCGTCACATAACACAAGCACTCAGATCACTCCAGAACAAGTACAAATATGACTCTGTCATTGTTCATGTTGGTGTGAATGACCTGAGACATACCACCGTGGACTACATGAAAACAGACATGGAAGAGCTTTCTGATCATGCAGCCCAGGCTGTTATGACCCTGACCCTGAGTAGCATTTTGCCATCACCAAGAATGATACCTCAGTATAAAGAAAAAACAATCAATTTCAACAATTGGCTAAGCTTCTGATGTCATTCAAACAGGATCCACTGTCTGTCAGCCTGGGACGACATGCTCGACAAGCCATGTTGCTTCGAAAGAGACGGCTTGCAGCTGTCACCCCTAGGCTTTCGAATACTGGCCAAGGCTTTTGCTGCCCCCATAGTGCCTTTTTTTGGCAAGGACCAAAAGTCAAACCCACCTCCATAAACAGCACAATTAACAAAAAACTGAGGGTTATGCTACTCAACGCCAGAAGTTTAAATCTCAAAATGCACAGGCTCGAAGCACTCCTCAGTATGGAAAACATCAGCATCTCTGCAGTAAGTGAAACCTGGTTCAAGGCTCCAGAGAGCACCCCAGCACTACCGGGCTACAACTCATACCACACGTTTCGGCCACAGAACATGGACCGAAACACAAAAAGAGGGGTGTATCTATATTCATCAAGGATACCTACACCCCCAGGTTAGTGGCGCAGCATGATACCTCTGAGATCATTCATGTGCAACTAACATCGGGCAAATCTGCAATGCAAATTGTGGCCTGCTACAGATCACCATCCATGACCCAAGACCACCACTCCACCTTTCTGGAGACACTGGAAAACATGAAGGTCCTGCTGAACACCCTGATATTGGGCTATTTCAATTACCCTACCATTCACTGGGAAAACTACTCGAGTACAAATTCCCAGGCCCAGCGCTTCCTGGAATTCATCAACTCAAATGCCCTAGATCAGCTGGTAAACTCCCCTACCAGAGATGAAAACATATTGGACCTGGTCATCACCAACATCGACAACAGGTGTTCCACACTGGAGGTCAACCCGTCACTGGTTAAATCAGACCATAAACTAATCACTCTAGATATCCACACCCCACCACCACCTCCAACTAAGGAAACCACAGTAAAACACTTTTCTGAAGCAAACTTCACCTTACTTAAGACAGAGGTAGTAAGTTTCACAGCCCCCACTCTAAAGGATAATGCTGCCCAAGATGCAGAAACCTTTACAAATGCACTCTATGAGCACCTACAAGGATGCATGGATTGTGCTATCCCTAGAAAAACCAAGACTCACTCCTCTAAGAGAAGGAAACCAGTTTGGTGGACCCCTGCAATAAACAGGCTATGCAACAGAAGGAGGAAACTAGTTCAGAAAAAAAAGCAAATCCCAAGAAGGAAAGACATCCCTGATCAGTATCAGTAAGAAACTAAGGTCCCTCATGAAATCATCCAAGGCTAACTTTGAAAGAAAAATAGCCAAGGATTAAAAAGATAACCACAAAGCCTCCTTTAGCTATGTTAAGAATCTAAGTGGCAACTCACAGATATGCACTGAACTAGTGCAAAATAGCACAAAATATACTGAACCTACTGATACTGCCAACATCCTGGCAGATAGATTCAGTGCAAACTTCACCCCCCTCTCACCTCCAAAAGGGCCCACAACAATACCAGAAAAGTGTAGTGTCCCAAAAATCACAGACGCACAGGTGAAAACAGCCCTTTCAAAAGCCAAAAACAGTGTCAATGGGACCAGATGGTGTCCCAGGCTGCATTTTGCATGAACTACAGAATGAACTAACCCCCCACCTAAACACGCTGTTCAACCTCAGCCTCTCCACAGGCTACGTGCCCATAGAATGGCACACAGCAATGGTTATTCCTCTCCACAAAGGAGGGGCCACAACTGACCCTAGTAACTATCGCCCCATAAGCCTGACTAGCCTGGTCTGCAAGGCTATGGAACGCATCATCATGGAACTTATTAACAAAGATATTGGGAACCTCCAAACACATGACCTGACCCAATTTGGCTTTGTTAAGAGCAGCTCATGCCTACTAAACCTGGTTGACTTCTTCGAGACAGTCACCAAGACCATAGATAAGGGAAAGGTGGTTCACATAGCCTACCTTGACCTCGCCAAGGTGTTCGACACCATTCCCCACTCGAGTATTACAGAAAAACTCACCAGCCTGAACATAAACCCCTACGTTATGAGATGGGTTGGCAACTGGCTTACAGACAGAACTCACATGGTAAGAATAGTGGGCTCCAGGTCCGACTCTAAACCAGTCACAAGTGGCGTCTCGCAAGGCTCGGTCCTGGGACCCCTACTGTTCGGCATATACTTTTCAGAAGTACAGGCAAACACAGGAGGACTATGGCTAACCAAGTTCACCGATGACTACAAACTGGGAGCCATAATTGACTCTCCGGCTGACACGGACATCCTCCAAAAGGGCCTTACTGAGATGGACACCTGGTGTCAAAGTCATGGCCTCAAGCTAAATGCCAAAAAATGCATAGTCATCCCATTTGGGAAAAACAAAACACCTATGAATTACCACATAGGTGACAGCCCCCTTAATAAAGAAGAGGTAATAAGAGATCTGGGGACCCAGGTAGATGGTAATCTCTCCTTTGACAATCATATTGACAAAGTAGTTAGGAAATCCTTCTGTGTGGCCCATCTAATTACTAAAGGGTTTGCATCTATAAATAAAGAGGTTATAGTGCCCCTCTACTCGTCACTCATTAGACCCATCATAGAATACAGTGCCCCATATAGGATGTACCTCACAAGACACTTCCAACAGCTGGAAAGACCACAAAAGTACCTCACCAAGAGGATTACTGGCCTCAAACATATGTCCTATGCATCCCGACTGAAAAACTCTGGCTGTACTCAGTGGCATATCGCTTACTCAGAGGTGATCTCTGCCTGACTTACAAAGCCATGTCCAACTCAGAATTGATGGGCATGTTCCACCTAAAGAAATCCAAGTCACTGCGAGCCATGCGCTTTAGTGGGCTAAACCTTGCCACAACAATAAACAGAACATGCTGGAGGGATACATTCCTGTCACAGAGACTCCCCATGCTTTGGAACAAAATTCCAAATTACATCAGGCAGAGCCCCTCACAAAAACTCTCCAAGAGAAACCTTGATGAGTGGATGGGTAACAGAAAATGCACCCCTGGGATCACTCCATTGGCTGTGCTTGACAGATGATCAGTTAATTAATCAATGGGGCGGCAAAAGCCGACACACTTTGACTAGGCTTATAAATGCCCTCAGGCAGATAGCCCCTTACCTACCTATGAATCTGTGTTGGCATACAAACCAACGCATGCTGACCCCATTGCCACACCTTCAATTTGTAAAAACAGTTCATTATTGGATAGAATGAAATTATTTGTGAGTACTAGTTCTAATAAAGTCTCTCAGGTGTTAACCAGTGGCTGAGGAAGACTCTTACCCACCAAAAGTTCACAAAACCATTCCATGCCTATAGTATGCGGTATTACCGTATATAAATCTCTGACATCGATTGTGATGAAACTGGCTGTTTCATCAAATTCTAACACATTAAATCTTTTCAAAAAGTCCCATGAGTCCTTACATAGTAAAGGTTCATGTTGCACAAAGTCCTTCAATCTGATGTCCAAGAATTTGGCTATAGGATGGGTAATGGAGCCCATTGCATCAACTATGGGCCACATAGGTGGTTGGTCTGTCTTTATGTATCTTGGGTAACCTGAAAATGACAGGGATCCTAGGCTGTGCTATACTTAAAAAATTAAATTCATCCAAAGAGAGACTACCTTCAATGAATAAATCCTGTAAAACACTTCTCACTTTCTTATATGCACCATGTAGTTCATTAAACGAAGATTGCATGTAAGCTTTACCTGATAGCAAACACCCCACTTTATTGTTGTAGTCCACCATGTTCATCATGACAAACCCAACTGCTTTGTCCGGTTTCATTATCTGGAAGTCCTTATTATCAGACAGTTGTTTTATCTTATTCATTTCATCCTGTTTCAAATTCCATTTTGCTTTTTTGCCATTTTAACATTTCTCATATCTAATTCACAATTTTTTTCAAAAAGCTGCAGTGAGGGATGAATGGGGGGGTTAAAGGTACTGGATAACTTAATGGGATCCATGACTGATCTACAGTCCTTAAATAAAACATTCAGATTAAATTTTCTAGTATACAACTTCAGATCCAATAATGCTGTTTCAATATTGGTACTTTTATCAGGAACAAAAGTCAATCCTCTAGCAAAAATATCACTGTCTGTACTGTCAATAGGTACACTAGAATAATTGAAAACTTTAAAGTCACCATCATGATTTAAAGAAATGGACAAACCAGGGGGAGCTGCATCAACTTCAGCAGACACTGCTAGTACCTCGTATAGGCACCCCTCCTGTTTCCCCTCTGGTTGAATGCATACCCCCCCGGCCCCTGTTGGCATAATGGGGGGCCTGTGGGTTGTTCTCTCTGTAATTCTGCTCCCTCAGTCGTTCCGACCATTTCAGTGGCAGAAATTCTTCCTCCCCTAAAAAAGTCTCAGTGGGGACCATATCCTCTCTAGGTTGTGCATGGTCACCCCGACCTTGGGATTTCGGGGATTCAGGGTATGCAACATTTCTTTCATATTCAGATTTGTCACACTCAATTTAATTTCCTGTTTTTAATGGTGTTTACCTGTTGTTTAATGCTTTTAAAAATACGCACATATTCAAAGTTATTAGCAAAGTGTCCAGTATTAGAATTCAGTAGTACATCAAGTTCTGTAGCTTCCTGTGGTAAACTTTGTATAGTTTTGTCATTATACCTTATAACCAGTTCCATGTATTCAAACATGTGCTGGTCAAATAAATGCGACAATTCTTTATGGAATGCACAGTTACTAATCAAGCCTGTAGGAAACCGCCACAGGCGGAGGCCCTTAAGAACAATCTTTAGTTTAAGGCATTCTTTAAAGTATAAGTTATCAAGTTGCAATTTCTTTATTTTTAAAAGCAACTTAAGTTACATAAGCAACACAAGTTACTTCTAATACTGCACACTCTGCTAATAACTTTGAATATGTGAGAGGATATAGTCCCCAATGATACTTTTTTAGGGGAGGAAGAATTTCCGCCACTGAGACGGTCGAGACGGTTGGAACAAGTGAGGGAGCGGAATTACAGAGAGAACAACCCACAGCCCCCAAATTATGCAAACAGGGGCTGGGGGGTATGCATTCAACCAGATGGGCAACAGGAGGGGTTGCCTATATTAGGTATTAGCTGTGTCTGCTGAAGTTGATACAGCTCTCCCTGGTTTGTCTATTTCTTCAAATTATGATGGTGACTTTAAAGTTTTAAATTATTCTAGTGTACCTATTGACAGTACAGACTGTGATATTTTTGCTAGAGGATTGACTTTTGTTCCTGATAAAAGTCCCAATATTAAAACAACATTATTGGATTTGAAGTTGTATACTAGAAAATTGAATCTGAATGTTTTATTTAAGGATTGTAGATCAATCATGGATCCCATTACGTTATCCAGTAGCTTTAACCCCCCCCCCCCCCATTCATCCCTCACTACAGCTTTTTGAAAAAAAATTGTGAATTAGATATGAGAAATGTTAAAATGGCATAAAAGCAAAAATGGAATTTGAAACAGGATGAAATGAGTAAGTTAAGACAACTGATAATAAGGACCTCCCGATAATGATACCGGACAAGGGGGGTGGGATTGTCATGATGAACATGGTGGACTACAACAATAAAATGGGGTGTTTGCTAGCAGGTACATTTTACATGCAATCTTCTTTAATGAACTACATGGTGCATATAAGACAGTGAGAAGTGTTTTACAGGATTTATTCATTGAAGGTAGTCTCTCTCTGGATGAATTTCATTTTTTAAGTATAGCACAGCCTAGGATCCCTGTCATTTTTGGGTTACCCAAGATACAGAAAGACTTAGACGAATCACCTCTGCGGCCCATAGTTGATGCTAGAGGCTCCATTACTAAACCTATAGCCAAATTCTTGGACATCAGATTGAAGGACTTTGTGCAACATGAACCTTTACTATGTAAGGACTCATGGGACTTTTTGAAAAGGATTAATGTGTTAGAATTTGATGAAACAGTCAGTTTCATCACAATCTATGTCGGAGATTTATATACGGTAATACCACATACCATTAGGCATGGAATGGTTTTGTGAATTTTTGGTGGGTAAGGGTCTTTCCAACCACATGTTAACACCTATGAGACTTTATTAGAACTAGTACTCGCAAATAATTTCATTCTATTCAATAATTAACTGTTTTTACAAATTAAAGGTGTGGCAATGGGGTCAGTGTGCAGTGGTTTGTATGCCAACATAATTATGTTGGAATGGGAAAGGAGATTTTTAATAAATACCCCATGGTTTAAGTTATGTACATTGTATACCTGGTTCATGGATGATGTCTTTATTTGTTGGAATGGTCTGAGATAAGAGATTCCCCCTATTTTTAGAATATATCAATGGCACAACCACAGTTTTTTAAAGTTCACACATGAGGTTAACCGTGAACAAATAGCATATTTGGACGTCTTACTGAAGAAAGAGTGTCAGTTGAAGGCCTTTGTAGCACAAATGCATAGGAAAGCAACCTATTCAAATAGCTTTCTGCATTTTGATAGTACACCCCCACTTAAACAAAAAAGAGGGGCAGTAAAGGGCAATTTGTTAGGGCAGCCAAGATGGTTAGTTTGTCTGATAACTTCTTAGATGAGTGTGACCATCTGAAAGCTATGTTTTGCAAGAGAGGTCACCCATTATGTCTCCTTAATGAAGTCATGATTCAGGTGGTAAACAAAAGAGAAAGAGGTTTTTTTTAAACCCTTGTTAGGTCACCATGAGGTGATACCTGCCCAGGGCATGCTCCCTACTGATGGCTGTTTGGTTAATGGAGTAGGAACTGACTTGACACAATCCAATGCTGAACAGAATTCAAATTGTAAATGTGCTTTTATTACTACTTTTCACAGTAACAATAAGGATGTGTTGGATATTTCATTATAAAATTGGGCTATATTGCTTAATGACAGGGATATCAAAGAATGTGTTGGAATTAAACCAAATATTGTTTTTAAGAGAGGGATGAACCTGAAATACATTTTAGAGTCTAACAGAAACATTGTACATGCAGGGTTTATGAAAAAATGTGGTTTCTGTGCTTAGTGTAGTTTTGTGATGGAAGGCCATGAATTCTTGGTAAATGGTTTTAAAATACAGGTGAATAAGAAGGTGTATTGTCATACTGAAAGAGTTGTTTATTGTACAGCGTCTAACTCATGTGAATGTTTCTATATTGGAAAGACTGAGAGGAAATTTAAAAACAGAATTTATGAGCATTTAAGGGATATCAGACTTGGTAAATCCACAAATGCCTTGAGTAAACACTGCACAGAAAAATCAGACCACTCTTTCAAAATTTTCATTGTGGACACTGTTGACTTGGATAAAAGAGGTGGCCCATGGTGGCTGCTTTTGGAAAAGAAAGAATTAATCTAGCAGGCCTGCCTAAATGTGGGGCAATGGTCAGGATTAAACAATTCACTCTCAATTGCTTGCCTGTTAAAACTAAATGCAATGGAAAGGTAAAAATATATAAAAAAATAAAAAATATTTATATACATTTTTATATATACTTTCATTTTTATATAAACACCATTTTATATATATTTATGTGTGTATTTGTATTTATTTTCAGCATCTTTGCACTTGTTAATGTCATTTAAATGCTGGTTTTAAAGAGTGTCTTTTTAAGAATATTTTTATGATTGCATTTCATGAATATTTATGAGTTCAGGGAAGTCCTTGTTAGTCCGTGTTCTGGGGTTGGTTTATTACTTAATTAATGCTCTTGCAGGATGTGCTTGATTGTTTCCTGGATTTGTTCTTATCTGATGAAGTTGAGAAGGTTTTTGAGTAAAGCGCTTATCTATTTGTTATTTTGGTTTAATAAAAAGTGTTTTTACCGCTCCCAAAGTGCTTTGCAGCCATTTACTACTACATGGATTTACTTGAGTTGCTGAAGTGTGTGGTTCCAGGAGTGCTGACTTTGTAATACTACTGCCATGTCATAGTGAAGAGCTTAACTAAATGTCCATGATACATTAATGCTGTAATGGAGTTTTTATACATCTGCAAGTATGTAGTTTATAAACACACACACACACACACACATACACTTTGATCCATCAAAAAAAACACTTAATCAAAACTTACTTACCCATTCCCACTTCAGCAAAACTTCACTTTAACAAAACCACAGACTGCCAACATCCTTTCCCTCAGAAAAAAAACACTTGACCACCAGGGTGAACTTTGCCCTTTCTGCAATGAAGTGCGATCTCGAAGTTGAATATTTAAGTAGGGGGGACTGTGGGGGGGGGGGTAAAGCCCCCCACTTTGGTGGGTTTAGTTTGGGTCCATGTGAGTTTTTGTTTGTGGTGACCAAGTGGTTCCTTTCTCATGGAAAGGATGTTGGCAGTCCGTGCTTTCGGTAGTATAAAGTTTTGCTGAAGTAGGAACAGGTAAGTGAGTTTCGATTAAGTGAAATTTTGATGGATCAAAGTAGACACACACACACACACACACACACACACACACACACACACACACACACACACACACACACACACACACACACTCACGTATATGGATCTATTTCTTCTCATCAAAAGTACACTTTACCACCGAATTCCAAAAAGCAGACTCCACTTTAGCAAAAGTGCAGTTCAACAAAAATGCAGTTTTGTGAGCTACACTTTAACAAACAATGGTCTTCAGTTCCAGGATCCTTTGGCTTAACAGGTGTGGTACTTTTTACTTGCTGTTGTAATGGGAGGGGAACTTATAATACCAATGGAAGTTGTTGTTATAGATCGCAGTACAGTGAGAATAGGGAAATATACCATTTTCCCAACTGTAGTGTGATCTTGGAGTTAGTATATGTAAGTAGCGGGGGTGTGGGGGTCTCAGGGGGGCTTGCTCACCTGCAAGAATATGTTTGTAGTGTTTCTTTTTGTAGTTTTGTAGTTTGTTAAACTGTCGTTCGTAAAAGTGAGTTTTTGTTGAACTGCACTTTCGCTAAAGTGGAGTCAGCTTTCTGGAATTCAGTAAAGTGCACTTTCAATGAGAAGAAGTAGATCTGTGATATAGAAATGGATCTACTTCACCAGATCAAATGTTCAGAAAACCGAAATTTAAATTCATGAGACGAAAAGACCAGAATATCATAACTATGAAGGTTTAACATGCCGAAATTAGGAAGAAAGAAAAGCAACTGTGTAAATCACACAGCGTTTGAACTTCAGAATGGAGATTGAGGAGCATTGACAAAAAACAGCTGCTTCATTTAAACTTATATTTTAACAAAGAAATGTAAGTTTTTCAATGTTTTTGCTGGGTGGAAGCCCCCTGCCTCCCCCCCCCCCCATGTGGGAGCTGTGCCACCCACATCCCCTGCAAATTTTATATACCTGCTCTGAGAATGCACTACAGTGGGCAAAGGATAAATTTCCCTATCCTCACCATACTGCAATCTCCATATAGAAACGCTAAAAGACTTACTTTTCTGTTTTATGTGTTTAAATGAAGCAGCTGATTTTGGTGAATGCTTCCAGATCTCCATTCAGAAGTTCAAGAGAACCAGAGATTATTAAGCATTTTTGTCTTGACCATCCAACTCATCAGCATTCTGCCTGTTTTCTTATGTAAGTTATCCTAGACTTGTGTTTTCTTTTAGAAATAGCTAGAAACTAGAAAGAGTAGACTAAGTATTTTTCTGTGATGTCAGAACTGTACTACTGAATTATTTTCAGTATTTCTCTGTGATCTCTGAACTGTTTAGTAAGAAGTATTGTCTCGTGTTTTTATTATTTGTTATTAAATATTTTAAAACCTTTTAACTGTGGCTGTTTTGTGTAGAGATCATTTAAGGTCTAGAGTACATTGTATATTTATAGTGATTACTGTACCAAGTCACTCTAATAAGCCTTGACTGTTATACTACCAATTGGATAATAATATTGCACAGTAATAATTGGACAGCCATTTAAGGGCCTTTGAGTAGCTGATAAATAATAACTGGGTGGTGGCAGATGGTGCTACCATATTGTCTGGGTAATAGGGGCTCAGCTGGAGAACCTGTGCCAGCCTTTCCCAGGAGTGTCTGTGTGGTTGTATAAACTCTTATCTCAAAGTGTGTGTGTGTGTGTGTGTGTGTGTGTGTGTGTGTGTGTGTGTGTGTGTGTGTGTGTGTGTGAGTGTGTGTGTGTGTGTGTGTCAGCTACTTGGGCAGGGACATGAAGCACTGGTTGGACAGAGAGCGTGCTGGAGGTTTTAGCTGCCCAACTGGCTGAGATCTGGATCCTATAGCTGTGCCAGTGGGGTGTCTTATTGGGGACCTAAAGAGCAAGGGAATGACCAGCCCCGGACTGACTGTGATCTCTGTGGGCTCTTAAGGGAAATTGCATTTTACTGTGTGTATTTGTTATCCTTTCCTTCATATGTGAGATGCCCTCTCTGGTGTTAGTGGTGAGGATTGAGGCTCCTTGATTGCTGGGCCAGGGCAAAGGCGTCAAAGATAGCATGACCATTGTCAACAGCCTGTGATTCATTAGATAGGATCTACCCTTGACAAAGCCAACATGATGTGGGTCGAGCCTGGTATGATTTTTAATATCATAATTTATCAGCTCAATTGTAATATGTTCCATGTCTTTACAAATAAGACCTGTCAGGCTGATGGGGCTATATATTTTACGGTCAGTGGTGGGGCCACCCTTGTTGAGTGGCATCACTTCTGTTGTGTGTCAAACTTCAAGGCATAGCCTGTGGTTGAACTCAAGTTAAATAGTTAAAGGAAATGCAGTGGAAGAGCTTGCTTAGTGTTGTTAAACAGCCAAGTATATTGTCAGGTCCCATGTTGGAAGTATTTGTCTTGAAGAACAACTTTAGTACACGTTTTTAGTGCTGATGGGGGATCCGAGAGATTCAGGGTAAAGTGGGCTTGGATAGTCATCTCTTTGGTAAACTTTGTACTGAATTTTCTAGTTTATTGTCCATGTCTACTGGATTGAATAGGTGGTGCCATCATGAATAAGTTCAGATCAATTTTGGGTCTTGCTTCTTAGTTTACTAACACAGCTAATGAAAGAGCTGTAATTTTCCTTAACTTCAGATGCTAACCTAAGTTCATAGTATTTTTCATAGGCTCATAGGAGGTTACTAGGCTATTGGCCCTGAGGCCCTTATAAGCTTAGCCAAGAGTTTAACCCATGTTTAGACAAATCACATTTTTAGTCAACTTTCTGACATTATTCCTGATATGCGGGTCTGTTGATCAGATGTATACTTTGAAGGAGTTATTTTCTTTTATTACTGACTTTATCTTGGTGGACCATAAGGGCTGTATATTTTTCAGTTTCCTACATTTAGATGTGGATGGGGCTGACACTTGTATGCATTTACCTAAGTAGGCACAGAATTCCTTTGAGAAACTACCTTGCTGATTGCAGCATCTGGAGTAGTATTGCTATAAGTGAATTTTAAAACGTCTTCATTGAATTTGATGAGATTAATGTGTCTGAAACCTTTGAATTCTGATATGCTGGCTTTAGCAGGTTTAGAAATTTGGAAGGTGGGTGTAACTAGTTTGTGATCTGACTTTAACAGGGAAGGAGATACCAGGGGAATAGTACTATAAGAAACAATATTCTTAAGGAATTGGTTAAGAATATTATATCCTCTAGTGAGTTTAACAATCTGGTTTAAGCAGTTTTGGTTTATTACATCTAAGGGCTTTTTTGCATATCCTACATTGAAGATTTTATTACTCCACTTTAGAGAGAGAGGTTGTTAAATTTTGCCAAAGTAATGGCATTCTAGTTTACAAGGAGCTTATCAAGTTCATTTAGAAGCCTTTTGTCATATTGAGGGGGCCATTAGAGGGCGTAGTTTGACAGACTCTGGTGTGCTTTGGAGTTCTTGAGTTAAGTTTGTGAGTCTCTGAGGTTATATAGTGATTTTATGATGCCTAACAAATATGGAAACACCAATTCAGTTGCCATCCAGACTGAAGGCATGGTAGGCACAAAATCCAGGTATGGGATGAGTATTTTCTGAACATTTAAACCATGTTTTAGTAATTACATAGATATTGAGACTCTATCATGAGACACCCTGATGTCCCTCTCACCAGGCTGAGTAAGGAGAAAGTTACGGTCAGTTGCTTATCAGGGGCTAAGATACACCACATCATACACACATGCATGTCATTGGACCACTATTACCAGTATGACTCAGTCATAGTCCACGTGGGAGTAAATGACCAGAGACATTCCTCCCTAGACTATATGAAGAAAGACACCATGGAGCTCTCGGAATATGTGTCTCATGCTGGTATGAGCTTAGCATTGAGCAACATTTTACCTTCTCTAGGGATGATGCTACAGTACAAACAAAAGATGATTGACTTTAATAATTATCTTAGTTTCTATTGTCATTGTAAGGAGGGTGCCATATTTGCCAGCATAGGATATGGTTAACAGACCATGCTGCTTTGCCATGGATGGTCTGCACCTCTCCCCTCTAGGCTTTCAAATATTTTTTGTTAAATGCTACTATGATGCAATTTTTGCATTTAGATTGAGGCCATTTTCAGTACACCAGATGTATGCATATTCCAGCCCTTTTTGGAGCAGTTTAGTATTAGTGGATGAGTGGGTGACTAGATCAGTTTGCAGTCAACAATAAACCTGGTCAACCACAATTCAAGAATGTGACTTGGATGTCAGCAAAATAAAGACCAAACAGGAGAGGGCCAAGAACTTGATCCCTTAGGTATTCCACTTGTTAGAATTTTACATTCAATGAGGATACCAGCAACTCACTACCTTGGATGTTTTGACGGACAGTTTAGAATCTCAGCAGACAGTGCAAGGGTTCAAATTAAGTGTTTCATTAATACCAGCATGGGGGATAGTATCTAAAGTCTAACCCAGGTCAGGCACAGAGTAACCATTGTCCGCAGCCTATATAACCTTTTATGTATGTATATATTTAAATAAATAAAATAATCTTATTTTATCTATTTATTTATTCTACCAATGTGGGATAGTGTCAAAAGCCTTGGCCAGGCCAAGATAAGTGTATGGCCACTGTTGATAGCCTCTGTAACATTTTCATGGAAGTTTATTAAGCTCAGGAGTCAGGATCTGCCTTTCACAAAACTAAACTGAATGGGTTCTAGATCAGTTAAGGTGCCTATATCTTCATAAATGAGTTTTGCTATGATACATTTCATGACTTTTTGTATAACGCTGGAGATGTTAATGGGACTATAATTAACTGGGTTTCTAGAAGGGCCACCAATGTGTAGAGGATTTACAGTGGCTATACTGCAGGCATCAAGAACAAACCCCGAGCATAAACTGAGGGTGAACAGTTAAAGTAGCAGCTCAGATGGTACATACTTGGCACTGATGAGAATGCAGCCTGGTATGCTATTTGGTCCCATTGAAATATTATTTTTAGCCTTTGGCAGTGATTCTAAAACTTGTTCCAAGCTGATTACAGGGAAACTAAATTTTGGATAAAATGAAGTTAGCACCAAATGTATCTGCTAATGTAATGGCTGTGTCTTTGGGATTAGAATGTTTGATATTTTTTATGGATGAGCTCAGTGCATTGCTTAACATTTTTTTTTTAATTGCTGGGCATAACTGAAGAAAGATTTGTGGTTTCTTCTGCCATCTGTAGTCTTTATGTACTTTAAAGGAATGATTATTTGATACCAAAGCAGGCTGAACAATGCTCACTTGTAAAGGTGGGTAGCTGACCTTTATTCTTTTGTTGGAAGGTGGGCAAAGACATAATTTTACATTCAAAGAATGTTATAATTTAACTCCACAGCTGAATTACATATGATGTCCCCAGCACTAGTAACTGGCAAAATTCCATTAGGATAATAATTGTTCTTGACAGAGTTCATCATTTCTGCTTTCATTTTTAGCTTCTGCAAACCTTTATTCATTTATTTATTTTTCTTTGCTGAGAGTAGACAAATGTTATTGGCCCTTTTGTCCATTCATAGTAGGTGTGATAAAGGGAAATACTGCCAGCCCAGCTATCTGGAATTTTGTAAATAATTGTCATTTATGAATACTGATGTGATTTATACAGAAGTGTGTGTAAAGTATTAAGCTAAAATGTAACCACAGCATGGCTTAACAGGGATGTATCTGCACTATTGTGACTGTTTAGATGTATATGTTTAATGGAAACGGTAATACAGGAGGTTAACTTAAAAAAATTCAGATAAAATAGTTGAAATTAAATTGTTTCATAACCATGTAGTAAAAGATGTTATCTCTCAGTTTCAGTGCAGTAGCAGACACAAAGTCTATAACTAGAAGTTTTTTGTATTGCCTTGAAAGAGAAGTAATTACTAGGTTTAAGAAGTAGAAGTGTTTTATGACTTCCAGGATCTGCAAACATCTGAGAGATATGTATTTTTTCCCAGAGAGATGCTAAAATTCTTTTTCTGACAAAGGAGGTTGAGTTTGGGAACTGAAGTCAGGTGACAAAAAGTGATGTCATCCAAGCTAATCCAACTGTAATATTTGATATTAATTTAAGAACTCTCAGAGAGAGACTGTGCATTTTGTATCTTGTCTTTGACATAAAAATGTCCACTCACCACTTAATGCACCTGCCTTGCTGTAAGTAAGTTTTTAGGGCATAGTAACTCTTAAAGATTCAGATAGGAATATAGTAAATTATAGCTTAGATGTTTTCTTTATTTATTTGAGACTGTCCTGCAATGTTGTTTTAAATGTTTCCTGTGATTTTGAACTCTGAAATAACTGTTTGTTTACTGAGTATTCACTTGTGTTTTTGTTATTATTTATTAAATATATTTACATCTTTTAATTGTGGTCGGTCTGTTTAGAGATATTTAAGCTCTTAGAGTACTTGCATATCTATATGGTGACACTGTACAGGCCACTCCTAAATAGCCTTGCTCTTGGTCAGACTACCATTTGGATTAATAGTAACATTACACAGTAGGATTGGACACCCTTTGCTAAGGGCCTTAAAGTAGCTGATAAAAGTTGGCTGGTGGTAGTCAGAACTAGCTTATAGTCTGGGCAGAAGGGGACATAGCTAGTAAACCTGTTCCAACCTTCCCCAGATGTGTGTGTGTGTGTGTGTGTGTGTGTGTGTGTGTGTGTGTGTGTGTGTGTGTGTGTGTGTGTGTGTGTGAGCTATTTGGGCAGGGACATGAAACACTGGTGGGACAGAGAGGCTGCTGGAAGTCTTAGCTTGGCCACTCAGCTGAGATCTCAACTCTATAGCTGTGCCAGTGGGGAGTCTTATTGGGGTCTGGAGAAAGAGGGAGAAACCAGCCCCAGACTGAATGTAATCTCTTTGTGCTCTTAAGGGAAATTGCACTTTACTGTGTGTGTACTTGTCATCCTTCAAGTGTTTATGTTCTCAACTGTTGTCAGTGGTGAGGATTGAGGCTCCTTGATTACTGACATCACAGTAGGCATCCAAGCTGGTGCTTGTACTACTGAGGCTGTGGGGCAATACTCCTCTTTGGGACAATGACCACTGATGCCAACCTAGTGGGCAAGTAATGTGGTAGAAAGTGCTGCTAGAAACAAAGAGCAGTAATAATAAAAGAGCAGAGAAAACTGTAAGTATTTTGAATGAAAATAATTTGCAAGGACCATGGGCTTCTGTGTTAAAAACATTTGGAACTTTTATTTTGTTGCTTTTGAGATTATTGGCCTTACTTCATATTTTATTGAGGAACAATTAATGATTGTTTCTAAGTCAACTCTTACTGCAGTTTCAGGTGCTCAGAACTCTGATGGCTATGTGAAATGAGCACTGGAACCATTAAGCGGAATGTTAATTACAACAGACATTTCCCTGAGTCTGATTGGTGGATCCAACAAGTAGACCATTAAAGAATGCAAAATATGAAAAATGGATTTGCAATGGATTTTCATGGCAAATGTTGACAAACGGAGGTAAGATTTAATGCTTTCCAACTGAATAATCAAGGTGTTGGCTATGAAGTACCAAACATACTTAGAAAAGGATAGCTGCATGGAGGAATGAGTTTTACTGCTAAGATTTAAAAGTGTAAATTTTGACTTTAGTTTGTGCTAGTTAGCAGAAAGTTGCACAATTATCCAATACAGATCAGCAGCTTGAACATTAAGAAAAAAAGCAGTATGATTACATTAACATCAGGTGATGGAATAACAATATGTATAATTTCATAACAAGACAACTAAGAGACAAGCTGCTACTTAATGACTAAAGAGCAGTCATGATTCACTGTCTCTCGACTAAACAAATAAGGAGAAATAGATACAAATCTGACTGTTTGATAAGAGAAAGTTCAGGTCTGTTTACTTCAGACCTGATCAGGTGGAACGTTTTATCGAGGCTTCTTGAACATTTTCTGTATTTCTTGAGGGATAAGATAGATTTGATCACACTCTGAGAATGACTAGTGCAGTTTTAATTTTAGGGTGGGGGTTCTGGGCATATAAAACAACATGCCTTTCAAATAACTACAATAGTGTGCAGTGTGACAAGTTGTGTTTATAAATCCATTGCCAAAAGACAATGTAGTGAATTCCAACTGATGAATTGGTGGTAGCGGTAATGAAATAGATGATAGTGTTCCTGAGATTAGCTTAAAATAATATATTGATAAGACAGTAAGGCTTGTTAAAACTGATTTCACAATGGACAATCTGGAACATGATTAGGATATGGAGTAGATGTTGAAATGGTTGTTAAATAGTGACAGGCAACCTGTCTGATGGAAGAAAAATTCACTAAGTATTGAGTATCACAAAACTCTCACAGAATGCCAGTGAAACAGTTGTATGATTCTTATATTTTCTATAAGGCCTTTTTGCATTGAAGACATTTGCACAGGCTTAAGAGTATGGTAGGGGGAATTACAGGATTAAGGGAAGCATAACAAGGAAAAGATGCTCATTCATACTGGGCTGTCACATGACTTAACTTGCTTTGAACTCTGTCACTGGGAAGTGACATTTTACTTGTTTTACAAATTTGAATGTACTAGTGCTGATTTAAAATGTTCTACTTTGTTTTGTAGTTTTACATCTGAAAATGGTCATCGACTCTCTGAGGCCTGAATTCTTGATGCTTACATAGCATCATATACTGTAATTGGCTAGTGTACTCATATGGTCTACTTGGTGGTGCTGCGGTAGCGTTGTCGCCTCACAGTAAGATGCTGTCTGGTTAGATTCTCAGCTAGAGCATCTTCTGCGTGGAGACATGCGTACCTTCGTTGAAGGTTGTGCGTCAGGCCTGGCAAGCTGGTACATAAAAATCAACTGCCAATCATTAGCGGACCGGAGTTCTGCTGTGGCGACCCCTAACCGGGAAAAGTCAAAAGATACAAACAAACTCATGTGGTCTACTTTAAACTTGCAGTGTTAGACTTGCTTTGAACTCTGCTACCAGATTTAACTTGAAAAACTGTCCCATAAATCTGGAGTTATGTTTAGTGCCGACCTACACCTGGCTGCACCTTTTTGCATATAGCAGCAGTAGTACCTTCTCTCAGCTGGATTTAGCATTGCTAATTGTCAATCCTACCTCTATTTATGATTTTACAGTGGCTGATTGTTTACTGCCCTGCCATATTATACCCTTACTATGATAATATACATTATTTGGTAGTTATGTATTGGGATTCCGGCGTGTAGCTCGCGAGACATTTGCCTGTGAGCTACATCGCCGAAACCAACTGGCTGCATCAGCACTTTGCCGTAGTGCAAAGTGCCTGAACAGCACAGCCGCTGCAAGTATAATCTATGGACGAGCAGCTGCAGCCGTATGGGCTGTGTAACGCATTCCTTCTTCTCGTGCAAGGAATGCATTTATTTAATTATTTATTTATTGTGATGTCAGACTGACAACACAATAAATAAATAATTAAATAAATGCATTCCTTGCACGAGAAGGAATGCGTTACACAGCCCGTATGGCTGCAGCTGCTCGTCCATAGATTATACTTGCAGCGGCTGTGCTGTTCAGGCACTTTGCACTACGGTAATTGCTGATGCAGCCGGTTGGTTTCGGCGATGTAGCTCGCAGGCGAATGTCTCGCGAGCTACACGCTGGAATCCTATGTATTGTCACAACCACATGTTCTCACAATCATATTATTTATGTTATTGACTCCTCCTTTGCACCACACTCTATGCACGGTGGAATAGTCATCATAACAAAAACCCTCATAGCATAATATGGGTCGGTCCTTACTGAGTCTGAGCAGTCAGCAAAACAAAATGTCTCCAACCCTAATACCTAACAAAACCTTTGTTCAACAGTTGCATCTAGTACATTCAGAGTTCATAAACTTTATAGGTACTTCTCCATGGCCCTGTTCATGATCTTCCCCTCCCTCTCATTGCAGCTAAAACTTTTGATAATATTTAAATACATCCAGACTTCTGGCTTAAGCCCTGTTACTGTATTGCTTTTATGCAACTGTAGTTGTATTTCTGTATTTTTATTGTATGTGCATCACCTTTAATTTGTATGTAGAGCTTTTCTCCCTGTGCGTCCACTGAAAATGGGCTCACCTAGGCCCAGCGGACCTTCCCAGTAAACAAATGCAATAAATAATAAATAAATAGTAAACGTCTGAAACCTCCCAGACATGGGTGTTTCAAAGTGATTGTGAGAATGCGTGGTTTTTCAATGAGTTTGCAAAACAGTGAACCCATTTACAATTGGGAAACAGAACCTTAAGTACCAACAGGACCAAAGCATCAAAAATAACCCATCACAGTATGTCCTGGACACATTGCTGTGAAGTGACCCAAAGCAAAAAGAAGAAAACAGCTGGAATGAGAAAATAAAAAAAACAGCACAAGGCCACTCGTGATCTCTACAATCTACAGCTAAATTGAAGGCTGCAGCCAAGTCTGGCAAAGTTAAAAGAGATTTCATTCTCCAAAGCCACAAGGAGGGTATACTGTCCTGGCAGCAGGGAAGAAGGAAGGGTGATAAAAACAGCCTCAGTTACTCACATCAGGTAAACGAAAAAATAACAAAATGTATTATGTTAGCTCTTTCACGGTATTCACCACTTCATCAGACATACATTCCCTTAAAAAACAAAGGTATTTAAGACCATTCCAATTAATGGCATCACAAATCAATTAGCAATTTAAAGAGACAATGTCAAACATATAAAGTTTAAAACACTATCTTAAAAATAATGGTAGAATGTTTCATCCCACTTTAATGCTTCAACGGTCTCTCTTTCAAAAAGGGTTTCAGGAAGACTTTGGCATTTAGTCCCGGACGTCTGTCTGCCTGAAGTTTAATGATCTATTTTTGCTCTGCCACTTCTATTTTGTTTATAAAGTCTCCTCCCCGTATACATTCATCTAGTACTTCCAATACAAAAAAACTAAAGCTATGATTCATTCCCTCTTTTAAAATATGTTGTGCCAAAGCACTAGATTCTTTTGTATTTCATACATCCCTATAGTGTTCCAGCATACGATTAGTTTTACCAATGTAGTAGGCATAACATGTCTTACAGAAACTGAAATAAATCACATTTTTGGTCCTACAATCAGCATAAAAATTAAACTCAATATTAAAATGTAGAAGAGGATGTTGGTAGGACTCTCCAGTATACACATATTTACATGCACTACAATTTCTGCATTTATGTATGCCAATCCTTTCTGAAAAAATTCCTTGGTTCTATTTAAATTATAGCAGAGATGTCTTTTAAGGGATGTGTTGTTCTTAAATGAAAAGCACTGTGTTTTACCTGTCACACCTTCAAGTTCTTCTACAGTTTTTATTAGCTTTCACAATATCACATACACTGTTGATATCACCAGAGTATGGCAGGGTAACCCTAAAGTCACCAGGCTTCACTCTATTCTGTTTTGAGTTGATCTCAAGTGGAGTCTCTTCTCCATAGTATGGCCTACATCTATTCTGTCCTTCTCTCCAGGCGTCTGTGATATCGCTGTCTATCTCTGCAGCTTTATAGCCCCTACTTAGGAATTTGAATTTAAGATTTGATAATGCCCTTTCCAAGTCAGCATCATTGTTAAAAAAACTCATTATTCTGAAGACTTGTCCTTTAAGGAAATTTTTCTTAACATGTTGAGGGTGCATACTACTATTATGTAGGATGTTATTTCTCCTGACTGGCTTTCTATAAAGGCCTGTGTGTATTATATGTAGTTCCCCTCTGCTAATCTTTGCATCCAAGAAATCAGTATTAATATAAGAATATTTATATATGAATTTGAGTAACCTAGTAGTAGTATGCAAGTATGTAATGAAATTATTCAGACGTTCAACAGTACCATCCCACAACAAAAAGACATCATCTACAAAGCGTGTATACCATTTCAAATTCTCAGTAAATGCATTGTTGGATAAAACATTGTCCATTTCCCATTGAAATAAGCAAAGCTTGGCGTAGCTATTCGCACATGGTGTGCCCATAGCCACACCAACCCTCTGCAGATAAAACTCTTTATTGAATATAAAAACATTATTATCAAGTATCAATTCTAGTAGCGTACAGATAAGAGAAACCTTTCTGTCATTCCAGTTCTTACTGCCCAAGAATTTCGTGATACTAGATATTCCCCATTCATTGGGAATGACAGTGAATAGGGATTGTATGTCCATGGAGAAGAACTAATAATCAGTATGTAAATTGCATGTTTGTTTATACAAATTCTGTAAAAATGCCTTAGTGTCCTTCAGTATAGTGACACATTGGTCTTGTAATGGGTGTAGATTATTCTCCCCATAAATAGATAGAGGTTCAGTCACCCAGCCCTTGCTGGATACTATAGGACACATACGTGGTGCATTCATATGTTTATGTACTTTAGGCAGTCCATACAGGTTAGGAATTAAAGGATAATCTACTTTAAAGTACTCAAATACGGGTTAATTGATCATATTGGTAATCAGTAAGTCAAATACCAAAAAAGATGCCTCAGTAATCCCTTTCACAGTGGAACTAGGTACATTCAAACATGGGTCAACATCACTTAATAAAATGTTCATCTGCTGTAGGTAAAGATCTTTGTCTAAGACCATAACCCCCCCTCCCCTTGTCAGCTGGTCTAATAACAGCACTAGATATATTCTTTAGTTCAGAAAGTGCAACATATTCAGCCTTTGACATGTTATAAAACTTAGCTTTACCTTGTTCAGCTATTTTTTTTTCTAATTTGTTTCTCACATAGTTCAGTAAAAGTCTCTACCATAGGGTGTGAGGGTGGGATAAAAGTACTTGGCTTTTTAAAAACCTCATAAACACGTGCATCTTCCTTAAATAAAACTTTTAAATTTCACCAAAACAACTTAAGACATTTCAGCACCTCCACCAGGTCTGTTCTTTGGGCAGGTATAAAGTTAAACCCTTTAGACAGTACAGACAGTTGAGTATCAGTTAGTAAATGAGAAGAGATATTTATTACTAAACCTGTCTCTTCCATCTCCGTTCCTGGCTGTCTGAATTGTTGGTGCCCTGCAGCCATCACAGTCTCCCTCTCCTCCCTCTGCTCTTGGAGCGTTCTCTTATAGGGAGCAGATCTTTTAATAAAAAAAAATTTGTTTGATTCCAGGTGTGTCTCTGATTGCTCGGCCTCTGTAGAAGTCGATGCTACAATCCGCGGTCTCACAACTCTTTCATTGCAGAGATTATTAGCACTAGCTCTATTAGTCACTTGTACTGACTGTGTTGATTCAGTGGGCTCGGTTTGCACACTTGTAGTGTAATTAGCATTAATAGCCAAAGTATTTGGTGTTTCAGTGACAACATTAGACGATGGAACCTCCCTCGATGCTTCTATTGGTTGTTCAACCCTTCTGTCAATTTCTTGATCTGTAGGCTGCGAATCAGTGGCATTTCTGCTCCTCTCTGGAATTTCCGAATTTTAGTTGCCTGTAGTCTCTTCCGCATATGATAAAAATATCATCACATAGTACATCAAGTTTCTCTCCTATCACATCTTCTGAATAACTGTCTAGTATCTCATTCTGTAAAACATTTATTTCTTCCTGCAGCTCTTTCTGTTGTGGTCAAAAGAACTTAATGAGGAGCTGCATATATTGTTTATTGAGTCCAAGCTTCAAAAGTTGCCAATCTTTAAGTAACCCTGGATAAGTCTTGCCATAACTAGGCATAGTAAGTACCCTGAGACCTCTCAGTACAACTTTGTGCTGCAGGGAAGCCTCAAAGTGAAAGTGCTGCCATTGTAAGTGCTTATATTTGTATAGTTTGTTCTCCACTGCCCGATACTTCTCATGGAAGCTTGCAAACACACTCTCATGCTGTATCACTGGAACAGAATGAGATAAAATTCCATTTGACAGCAAAGGATTAATGTTAGTATTCCAAACATTAGCCCAACGACATCCAGTGTTGATAGAGCCATTCTTACTAGAGGATTATATGGAAGTTTGACATGGATGTTAGCAGAAGGAAGGGTACTTCAACCATGCATTCTCGCAATCATGTTATTTATGTTATTGAGAAAGGGGTCAATAACATAAATAATGTGATTGCGAGAATGCGTGGTTGCATTAATATGAGTACTCATTATTTCTGCTTTCTGCTCCATATTTGAATTGTGGGTGTGAATGCATCAGATGTCTTGTTGCATTACTTTATTGCTTTTTATTATCCACTCCTAGAATCTTGTGGCATTTTACCAATTGCAATAAGCACCATATTAAGTCTTGGAGGCAGTTATCTTTAGGTCTCCTAGAATATTGTGCCTTGGCAACCACACCTGTTGACTAATGATACATTAATAAATTCATACTGCATTGATCAACACATTATAATATACCTATATGCTACTCAGGCACTGTTGTGTTGTAAATGACTTGCGTATTACTGGTTTATTGTGCTGCAGCATCTGCACAATTTATCCTTTTAATACTCTTGTTACATAACATGACATAATGATGTAAATGATGCTGTCAGTATCACGTTACCTACACCACAGGAGGTTTAAAGTATAACAAAGTGAAGAGTTTAGCTTTGTTGTGGCATTCTTGTTTTTGCTAAGCGGTTTGTCTGTGTGACCCTTTTATCCTTTTGTTTAGATGTTTGTGATAATTTGTACATGATCTAATGTTACGGACATCAGGCTTGTTTTTTAGCTCTGTGTTTCTGTGGTATGGCTGAATCATTAACTTAGCTGTAATATTGAAGACAGAAAAAAAGGGCAAAGCATGGCATGTCTACCGCTAGTAGAGTTTGGCTTTATTATCCTGAATGCCTCATTGAAAGTAAATGTCATTGGCATGCAGAAGCCATGTAACAGAAATACCTGAATATGCTTAAGGAGTCATTTGCATATATCCGATGGGCCTTCTCTACAGGAGGTTTAAGGTATTACACAGTGAAGACTCTAGCTTGGCTGGGTCTTTCTTGCAGGTTTTTACTGAATGGTTTGTCTGTGTGATCTTTTTACCCTTTGGTTTGGATGTTATTTTAGAATATTTTGCAGGCACCCTAATATTTATGGACATCCAGCTTGATTTTAAGCCCTGTGTTTTTAAATTTTAAGCAGACAATTCATTTCTGCTGTACTGACAAGGTCAGAAAAACAAAACAAAACACAGTATGTCTATAGCTAGTGGGTTTGGCTTCATTGGTCTGAATGTACCCATAAAGATGTAAAACGTGATAAATCATGGGGTATTTAGAAGCCATGTAGCTGAAACACTGGCTTGTCCTTAAGGAATCATTTGCATATGTCCCATGGACCTCCACTGCAGGAGAGTCTTTCTTATATTTTTTTTTTATAAGTATCATTCACACACATCCACGCACACCAGTTTTGCATTATACATGATGTAGTGCGTGTTTGTAAGATTATGTAACTTTTCAACAAATCCTAATGTGATTAAACCAGGGAAGAGAAGTGTCACATTCTGAAGTTTTTTTTTTTAACTTATTCTGATGTTTTGTAAGCTTGGCATTAGTCACATTGCTTAAGGTAGTGATGGAGAAGTCCCCAAGAGTAGGGGGAAGAGTTTTATTTATCCATATAAAATAAAATTACCAGTGAGTGTGGATGCATCTTATTGTTTTTGTCTGACAGGATTTTTCCAAAATTAACTTGATCTAGTGAATAGTCTCTGTGTGATACATGCTACTGACTTACTGAATGAAAGTCAGTGGTTGGAAAAATATTCAAGCTTGATAAGGCAACATTCATGTTTAACAAACAATAAATACTAAAATCTGAAGCGATTTGGCTTGAGACGTTAGCACCAGTCCACATTACAGTAAATAATTCCCAAAAGACATGCCAGTGAGAGGGGCACCTGTAAACATAGTAACATAATTAGAAGCATGACTTGTAACATAATCAGAGATGTGATCAGATTAATCCTTAATTGCAACAACAGAGTATCCTAGACAAGTAATGATATGGAAAGAGCTATTGCTGTGTTTTTTTTTTCTTTTTTTCTTCTTTTCACGGATAGAAGAACAGAAGTGTACTTTTGAGTACTAGGAATGACACTGTATATCCAGTTTCAACAGCTTGCTCATGGATCCTAATTAAGTTTTATCATCAGCTCTTTGGCTTAGAGGCATAATGCCCAGACTATGACCTATATGACTCAGGTGCAGTTAGCACCCTGAGCACTCGGGGACAGATATGGAGTAGAAAGGAAGGATAAGGTAATAGCCTGCTAATCCCTCTCAGGCTGAGGGAAGGCACATGGTGGAGAGGCATACTGTTATCATGTTGCTGGTTAAGAATGGCAAGTAGGAGGACTGGCATAGCCAGACCAATGTTTGGGCATAGACTTAGAAGGATATGTCACCATGGAGACATGGTGGTTCCCTTTCAATACCTCATTTCATCCCAGCATGCAGTATATGTAAGCTGTCATGTTCAGGATGTTAGGTCCTCCATGCCTAACAGACAGCTGCACTCTGATGACCCTCTTCATGTTCACTCCCATCTGTGGTCATTGGCTGTTACTATCCTGCATATTTGAAATGCTACCACTGTGCAGAAGGCTGAGATTAGCCTGTCAAAGAGACATACCCAGGATGTGTCCCAACTTGTGATGTCCCTAGGAAAACTGGAATAATAGGGTAGATGGGGGTGGTTCAAGGTTAGCAGTGGCAGACCCTGCTTGCAAATCTACTAAATATCCCCTACCTGCAGGTAAAATAATTAATTTTCAGTATGTTTTTGCATCAACATGTGGTTATCCTAACCAAGGGATCATATAAAACAGCATCTAGTGCACTGAAGTGTTTTATAGACAAATTCAAAGAAATATTTAAATTAACATTGTAAATTCAGTACAAAACTGAAGTAATATATTCAGAATTATAAAACCTAGGCAAATAAATGAAAATCAAAATAAGTCAAAAGTGAGTAAAATGTATTGTATACAGAAAATGTTTGTAATGTGCATGATGTATGCATGTTTTACTTGTAGAAAAAATAAATTAGAGTATTGTACAATGTACATGGTGCTGTCATGTCACTTGAGAGCCAAATTAGTGAGTTTGATTTCCTGAGGAACCAACTTTTCTATAAAAATAAATGGTAAGAGAAGTGATATGTACATACCTGGTTTGTAACAAATGTTTGAGTGTGAGCATGCTTCATAGAATGCTGTGTATGTTTTAGTGACATATAGTAAAAAATAATAAGGTCATGTGGAAGCTGGGTTAAAGTGGAAAGAATGATGTAATTGTGTGTCTGGTAGGCACTTGCTCTTTGTTCCATGACAATGACAAACTCAAATTTAGATTATTTAAGGGATGTGCAAGGGGCTTGATCCTCATGAAATCACAAACTGGTATGTGTGCGTGTGTATGTATATGTAATTTCAGGTTTGTGTTACTAATTATTATTTTAAATGATTGCAATAATGAAAACCATTTTACTTCCATGTCAGTATGGAAGTGTGTGTGTGTGTGTGTGTGTGTGTGTGTGTGTGTGCTTTCAGGTTTATATTACTGATTATTATTTTAAATGTTTGCAATTATATCTATAACAGTTTTACTCTGTGTGTGTGTGTGTGTGTGTGTGTGTGTGTGTGTGTGTGTGTGTGTGTGTGTGTGTGTGTGTGTGTGTGTGTGTGTGTGTGTGTGTGTCTGTGTGTGTGTGTGTGTGTGTGTGTGTGTGTGTGTGTGTGTGTGTGTGGTGACAATGGAGAGCACTGGATCCTCTCTCACAGTGTTAAAATGATGTGGCAGCACCATAATTTGACATTGCCCAATCATTTTCACAGATGACATTGACTGGCCCAGATGTTACCTTGCAGCAGAAATATACAAGACATATTTTGGGCAATCATAACTTGTCTGCATTTTTTTTCTTAATTTCATGTATAAGTTTCTGAATGCTGGATTTTGGTTAGTTGACCTGTTTTATAACAAGGAAGTGTAGACAGTCAGATGCTGTCTGTCTGGGGCCATCTGTTCTCCTTCCATCTCTTATTGGCTTTACAGTTAATAAAGGGAAATGTGCAACAGATGCAAAAAAAATGATAGGCCTATTAAGCTAACATGTATTCTGTTAAAATGCTTTAAGAGGTGTATACTTGACTTCATCCACAAAGACAAGACTTTGGGTTTTGGAACAAGTATTGCACATTATGTCTTTATTGGAGGACTGTCTGCCCTAACTAACCTTGCAGAGTTCTATGATATTATATCCGTGGCTAGTGATATGGTTTAACAGTTGCAGTCATCTATCTGGACTTAGCTATAGCATTTGTTTGCTTACCTCCATTAGCCATCCACTTAGCAATAACAAAATAATATAAACCAATATGTAAGTAATCAGATTATGAAATGGCTGAAAAGAAGAGCCCAGTGTCTCCAGACCAAATATACATATTCAGAGAAACCCCTAATCAAAGCAGGAGTACCCCAGGATTTGGTTTTGGGGCATGTGCTACTCAGTTTCAGTGTTGCAGGCACATCAAGACCAAATGTATGTTGGACATGGCATGCCCCACTTAAAGAAATCCCAATCCCTCCAATCTACATGCTCTAGGGACCTAAACCTTGTCACCACAATAAACAGAACATGCCAGAGGGATAGATTCCTGTCCCAGAGACTTCCCATACTCTGGAATAAATTACCTATCTATATCAAACAAAGCTTCTCATTAGCACTCTTCAAGAAAAATCTTGATGATTGGATGGGAAATAGGAAATTCACCCCGGGGATCACTTCTGTGGCTCTGCTCGACAGTGGCACAGGGAAAACTATTTTCTTGGGTGGCAAAAGCCAGGGTACCTTTTTGGCTGGGCTTGTATAGGCCCTAGGGCTGATAGCCTAGTACCTACCTATGAACCTATATGCTGATGACTGCAAAGTAGGCTGTATAATAGAATATAGTGATGATTATAAAAAATTGAACCTTTTCTTTTGTGATATTTCAAACTGGAAAGAAAACAGGATTACAGTTCAATGTGAACAAGCACAAAGCTATGACCTTTGGCCCAGGAAAATTTAGCCATTCCATGCATATCACCAAGGATGTAGTAGAAGTTAAAAGTAAAGTCATGAGACAGTTTCAGAGTATAGATCTGAAATGAAGAGAGATTTGTTGACCTGTATAAGATCTACATTAGACCAATCTTTGAATAGCATGTTTTTTGTATTTATGCAAGCATGCAATTGCAGTTAATGGAACCAGCACAAAGAAAGTTCACAAAATACAGACCATTACTGGCTATGTGCATATATGTATAAAATTAAAGCGTTTACTATTCATTACTACTGTTATAGAAGTAAACTCACTTTTGCATTTAAGGTATTGATGATTTCTTACATTGTAGCTTAGCTATGGACATTAATACAAACATAACTACATTTAGACACACTTACTCTAATATTAAACTGTCCTAAGTTAAGTTCCTTCATAAGCCAAATAAATAATGCCAGTAATGTAGAAAAAGTTACCTTACCTCATTAAACCTTTGTCAATTAAAAAAATATGTTGACAGCCCATGTGGCAACTGGGCCTTTAATGGAAGCTTAAGGAAGCATTAAACTCAGTGTCACTCAGTGTCACAAAGCTGCTGAGAAAAGTGAAAACAAAAAAATGTGAATCACTTTTGAGGTTCAGTAGAAACAATACCGGTGTAGATTCCTTTTGACAAAATGGAACTAAAGTAGTACATTCTAAGGCACACACGGCCACGAAGTTGGAACTTTATCCAATTCACATTTGACTAAGGAAGACATGTAGGGATCTTTATTCAGGTGTAAATGTGTTGCACATGCAAATTTTCTTTGCTTTATTTTCATAGCAAATTCCTGATGTGAAAGTGGCTACTCACCACAGATGTCTAATATTTGGGTGATTTTTTTTCCAGTACTGGTCATTACTGGTTGAGCAGAAGTAAACTTAGTTCATATATATAATGGAAGCACAATGGCTGAGGTCATTTGAGTTACAAGTGATTTGTTTTGGCAGCAGCCAAAATATTTGTACATGTTTATTTACAGTGGACAAATGAAATTAATTTTATTTATTAAGTGCTTTTCCAGAGCATTTACATACCCACTTTGTTTTAATTATGGTAAGATTTTTTTTTTTAGAAAAGTAAAAAAAAAAAAAGTTTTGCCTTACTAAAGTGCTTAGAATCTGTGCATATGAAAACATGTGCTGTGTTTAAGGGAATGGTTCACATGGTGTTGGAACAGGGAATAGAGAAGTATATAGAGAAGGGCCATTTCTTGAGTCAGACATAAATGTATAGTGATTGAAAATCATGTAGGTCCATTCCCACAAAGCAGAAAAATACTTACATGCATCTCTTGTAAAGTTTACTCACTAAGAGCCGTGCGATGAAAAAAGTAACTGACACAATATTTGAAAAAACAAGGACATCAATAAGAATAAATGTTTTACATTAGGGAAATGCTTTCCTGCTTTACATATATACCCTGCTACTAATTACATGCAACACTGAGGTGACTGCTTGCTGGGTTAGATGTAAAATGCTTAGGATATTTTGCCTATGTTTTTCCAGCATTTCCAGGCCCGATTCTGCTCCAGAGCCTCTAAAGTAGTGTGTCAGACATTCTGCATTAAGGAAGAATATTCTGGCACACAAACTGGTGATTTAACAGCTTTGTGCTGCAATTCTTGGAGAGCACAGATAAATAATCCAGCTATTCTGTGGGAAGCATATATAGCAGTCCTACATACACATATGAGAACATGGGCTAATAGCTTGTGAATAGCATGAAATAAAAAGACTGGTATTTTGCAATTTTCACAGAAAGAGGTATCCAGATGGCAAAGAACTATGGATAAGGACCTATAAGTAGAGAAAAAATAAAGGGAGAAAGTAGAAATTGCACTAGATCCTGTATACTTTGAGTATTATTCTGTGTGATTCCTCTAGCAGGTAACCCAGAAATAGGTATGTGGGCTACATCTTTAGAGATTCTGTAAGAATTATGTGCAAATGCTGTGAGAAAAGATGCATGGTAAATCCTTTGGGCTGTAGTGGAACACTGGGTTTTTTTGAAAATATTAGGTAGAGTTACCCAAGTTAGGGGTGTGAGGAGGTATTATCTGCCCCTTTCCCAAGGAAGAGTTGAACTGGTATATTAAAAGGCTGAATAATTTGAAATCACCAGGCTGTAGTGAATTGAGTACATGATGACCTAAAAAGCTACCGCTAAAGGCTATAGGCTTTTTGCCTTTTCTGGCAACTATTGGAAGTGGGTGGGGTCGTGTGTCCAACATCATGGAAACGTGGCCTTAGTTTCAGTTGCAGCTCCAGATATGCTGGCAACTGATGGTCGGTCTTCCTACCTTAATCATTGATGAAAAACTATATGGAGTGAAATGGCTGGAAATGATCAAGATATACCTGTTGCCATTGGTGCATGGTGATCCAGTGGACATTGCTTCAGGGCATTGTACCGGGGTCAGTTCTATCAGAGCTTCTTAGCTGCTGACCTGCTATAAGAAAAAGAAAAATCCCTGTGTTCTCTGTTCAGTAGATGCAGTAACCATGCTTGACATGATAGACTGGCAGTCTTATTCAGGATTTTAAGACTCTGCTGCCTTCTGGAGAGATTTGTGTCTCTTGGTCACACTACATAAGATAGCCACTGTGTTGGCTGAAGTATGGTGTTTTATTTCTTAATCTATTGAAAAAAGAACCACGGAGGGCAGTTGGCCCCTCTGCATTCACACCAATGATAAACTATGTGATGCATGCACTAACAGGGCTAATTCTAAAAGAAGACTTTACCACCACTTGAGCAGATACATGTCTCGAACAGGTCATTAAAATGGGGTAGGCAGTAGGCTAGGCCACCGGAAGTGGAAGAAAAGTTGACAGTTTTAAGAAGTCCTGTGTTAACCATGTCATTTTAAATCCATCAACTGTACTCCTGGATATATTTTCACTGTCTTTCTTAACTCCATTTCCATTGGTGTGTATGTTCCCGTCACCTAGCCTAGACTACTGACTAAATGGAGATGCCAGGGATTGGTTACAGGAAAACAGGACTACGTCTTCCTTACATGTACTAAATTAGACCAACATTAGCTTGGTATTTAATGGGTGGTATCTTGTGTGAGATATAGACTTCAAGCTGTGTCCAGAAATAATGCTGCATAGTATGAATGCTTGGTTTACCTTTGAATAGTTGAAAATCAACTATCTGAATGGCCCTTTGTGTCACCCGGAATGACGAAAGCCGTCATTCCGAACCGCACCAATGTTCGCAAATCAGCAAATCAAAAAACAGATTCACTGATTTTCGAACTAAACTTATGAATACAGATCGTAATGCAGGGGGGCAAGCCCCCCCTGCACCCCCATGTGGGAGGCTGCGCCCCACACCTCCCCTACTTTGCTATTCTAACTCCGAGGTCACACTACTGTGGGGAAAGGGTCCACTTCCCAATCCCCACTATAGTGCACTCTGCACCCACATTGCCAAATCTGCAATGAGCGAATGTCAATGTGCATTCACTCATTGCACATTCAATCCATTTATATTCAGTTATCTGAAATCTTGAAAACTTACTTCCGAACAATGTACTTTCAATTATTGGACTTTCAATTATTCAAAGGTAAACCGTATGCTCAAACATATTCTAATGTGGCAGGATTGTGATTATTGCTGGTTTTAAAGTCAGTAGCAATGAAGTTTTAAACTAAACTGTGGAAATCTACCAGTTCATCACTGCTAAACAAGTGTTGGAAGCTTTTGGAAAGTATATATATATATATATATATATATATATATATATATATTTTTTTTTTTTTTTTCACTTTAAAAGACTGAAAGCCCATAACATTGAAATTCAAAACACTGAGACCAAAATCTTGAAAATTCAAAACATTGAATCCCATAGCATTTGAAATATATAGGAAACCAAGATTTAATACATGCCAGCACAACTATACACAGAAACAAATAAAAAACAAACCATATTACACTTCTCCAACTATAAGAAAGGGGTCAAGCCCCCCTGCACCCCCAAACCCCCTGCTGCTTAAATATCTTACCTCAGAGATCACACTACACAGAACAAAATGGCAAACATACCATTCCATGCCTCATGACTGCATGTTTAAACTATAAATAATATCCTTAACCTTCTCTTAGAAACACAGCTTCACTGTTAAAACATTGCACATTACTATATATCTCTCTGATACTTACTGGAGTTTAATAGGTACCCTCTGTCATGTTCCCTTCTTACTTGCTATACTACAACATAACGCATCTTAATGTAGGGTCATTATTATTTTAGCGAACGCAATGAATTGCGAACACTGTTTAGTCAAATGTCATTATGCAAAATTACAAAATACTGAAAGCACTAAACAGCAATTTTTTTCCTAAGGAAAAAAAATCACTGGGCCATTTTCAGGACTTGGGGAATAAAAATTGGTGATCCGTGTGTTCGACATTTTGGGTTTTTGGGGATTGTGGGTCGATTATATAGTGTTCGCAATTCAGTGCATTTGCTTATATAATATAGACCCTTAATGTAGTGTAATGCGATCTCAGAGTTGATATATTTAAGTAGCAGGGGTGTCAGGGGCACAGCTCCCCAAATGGGGGGTGCATGGGGGCTTGCCTCTGCTTATATTTAAATAAGTGTAATATGGTTTGTTTATTTGTTTCAGTAAGTAGTTGTGCTGGAATATAGTACATGTTTCTTTCCTATGTTTTTTCAATGTTGTGAGATTCAATGTTTTCAGTTTTCAGTGTTTTGAATTTTCAAGATTTTGGTCTCACTGTTTTGAATTTTAATGATATGGGCTTTCAATCTTTTAAAGTGAATATATATATATATATATAGTTACACACACACACACACACACACACACACACACACACACACACACACACACACACACACACACACATACATACAGTGGATACAAAAGTTTACAGACCCCTGTTAAAATGCCAGGTTTTTGTAATATAGTTTTGCATCCAGGAAGAAAGAGGTCATTGTCTCCCTCTACTCTTCCCTCATTAGGCGAATTATTGAGTACAATTCCCCATTTGTCATGCACCTCACTAGTCATCTGCATCAACTGGAGAGGCCACAAAAGTACCTCACAAAGAGGATCATAGGCTTTAAACACTTGTCCTGTATGGACAGACTCAAAAAGGTCCAACTATTCTCTGTCTCATATCGCTTACTTAGAGGCGATCTTTGCTTGACTTACAAAGCCATGTCTCACCCAGCTCTGTTAGAAATGCTACATCTAAATAAATCCCAAATCCTCTGCACCACACACTCCAGAGACCTCAACCTCATAACCACAATCAACAGAACAGGCTGGAGGGACAGGTTCATGACCCAGAGACTGCCCATGTTATGGAATAGACTTCCCATACATGTCAAGCAGAGCACCTCACTGGCCCTCTTCAAGAAAAATTTTGATGAGTGGATGAGAAATAGAAAATTCACCCCAGGGATCTCTCCAGTGGCTCTACTTGACAGAGGCACTGATAACTAAGATTGTGTGGCACGATGCCAGGTTTATCTTATGGGTTTGGCTTGTTAAGGCTCCAGGGCCATTAGCCTAGTGCACACCTATGAACCTATAAATAAATGAGACCACAATAAATCATTTCAAAACTTTTCCCACCTTTAATGTGACTTATAACCTGTACAATTCAATTGTAAAACAAACATCTGTTTGGGGAAAAATATAAAAAATAAAAAACATACAATACGCTGATTGCATAAGTGTGCACACCCTTAAACTAATACTTTGTTGAAGCACCTTTTGATTTAATTACAGCATTCAGTCTTCTTGCGTAGTAGTCTACTAGCATGGCACATCTTGACTTGGCAGTATTTGACCACCATTCCTTACAAAAGAACTCCAAATCTGTCAGATTGCAATGGCATCTCTTGTGCACAGCCCTCTTCAGGTCACCCCACAGATTTTCTATTGGATTAGGTCTGGGCTCTGGCTGGGCCATTCCAAAACTTTAATTTTCTTCTGGTGAAGTCATTCTTTTGTTGATTTGGATGTATTCTTGGGGTCATCGTCATGTTGAAAGGTGAAATTCCTCTTCATCTTCAGCTTTCTCGCAGATGCCTGAAGGTTTTGGGTCAAAAGTGACTGGTATTTGGAACTGTTCATAATTCCGTCCACCTTGACTAAAGCCCCAGTTCCAACTGAAGAAAAACAACCCCAGAGCATGATACTGCCACCACCATGCTTCACCATCGGAATGGTGTTCTTTTGGTGATGCAAAGTGTTTTTGCGCCAAACATACCTTTTGGAATTGTGGCCAAAAAGTTCAATCTTGGTCTCATCAGACCATAACACATTTTTCCACATGCTTTTGGGAGACTTGATGCATTGTTCTGCAAATTTTAGCCAGGCTTGGATGTTTTTCTGTGTAAGAAAAGGCTTTTGTCTTGCAACCCTACCCCATAGTACAGACATATGGAGAATATGGGAGATTGTTGTCACCATGTAGTACACAATCAGTACTTTACAGAAATTCCTGCAGCTCGTTCAGTGTTGCTGTAAGTCTCTTGGCAGCCTTCCTGACTAGTTTTCATCTTGTCTTTTCATCAATTTTGGAGGGATGTCCAGTTCTTTGCAATGTCACTATTGTCCCATATTTTCTCCACTTTTTGATGTCTGTCTTCACTGTGTTCCACTGTATATCCATTGCTGTAGAAATTTTTTTGAACCCTTCTCCTGACTGAGACCTTTCAGCAATGAGACTCCTTTGATGCTTTGTAAGCTCTCTGTGAACCATGGCTTTTGCTGTAGCAGGCAACTGAGTAAATGTCAGGAAAATCCTACTAGGACAGCTGAACTTTATTCGGGATTAATCAGTCTCTCTTTAATTGATGGCAGGTGTATACCCAAGAAGACTGAATGCTGTAATTAAATCAAAAGGTGTTTAAGCATAGTATTAGTTTAAGGGTGTGCACACACAAAAAAGTATTAGTTTATGGGTGTGCACACTTATGCAACCAGTGTATTGTACATTTGTTATTTTTATATTTTTTCCCATAACGGATTTGTTTGTTTTTCAGTTGAATTGTACAGGTTATGTCACATTAAAGGTGGGAAAGGTTTTGAAATTATTTATTGTGGTCTGATTTTTTTTATATCATAAAAACCCCTTCACATGGTCTACATTTCATAAAGTTGAAGACTATATGGCCGAGACCATATGATCGACTTTTGAAATGTCGACCATGTGGAACGGGCATCTCTGTACAGTGAGGAATGGAAAGATTTCCATCTTCCTCACTGTAGTGCGATCTCAGAGTTGGTATATTTAAGTTCTGAGGCTGTGTGGAGGCGGAGCCCCCCCCACATGGGGTGCAGGGTGGCTTGCCCCCCTGCTAGCAATGTGAAGGTAAGTGATTGTTGTGTTTTTTTTTTATCTTTAGATAGTCGACATTTTGAAAGTCTATATGGTCTCGGCCGTATGTTCTTCAACTTTATGAAATGTCGACCATGTAAAGGAGACCCATATATATATATATATATATATATATATATATATATATATATATATATTGTATATTTTATATATATATATATATATATATATATATATATCTACACACACACACACATATATATATATATATATATATATATATATATATATATATATATATATATATATGTGTGTGTGTGTGTGTGTGTGTTTATGAATCTGAGATTACAAGACTCATAATTTTAATAAAATGGTAGAACCCTAGGCTAAAGTATGGAGGGCATGATGAGTGCAGAAGGACATATGCCATGGCATATAATTTTACAAAAAAAATGATTTTGTGTGATGAGGTCTATTGAGGTTTAATAAAAAAAAGCCAAATTTTTCTGTCTGTAATAGAGAGGGCTGTAGCCATCACTATGCCCAGATGACCCTTGTTTGATTAGTGATGTGGGAAGCTAGAAGAGCCAAGTGGAAGTAAGCAGCTGATGCTAGTGTTTGTCTATAGCAGGGAGAGAAAGGTGGTTCATCTGCTTAGTGCAGACTTAAGTGGGATTCTGGGGGTCTAGAATGCAGATCTTTGTGAAATGATGCAATCTTCAGTCAGCCAGAGTTGTTGGATATGTCTGCCTGTGATGCACACATGCATTCTTTCCAGGATATCAGCAACTGCTGGAAGTCATATGCCATGAGGAAGAGTTAGTGTGGGGGTTGTCAGGGACCAAATTCGCACACATGAGTGGGTACCCCTAGTACCTGTAGAGAAATGAATGGACCTATGGTTTCTTACCACAACCAGTGAATGAATGGACCTAGGGTATCTTACCACAACCAGCGCATGAATGGACCTAAGGCTTAACCTTAGTCAAAGTCATTGTTATGGCTTGGCTTGTGTAGGCCCTAGAGGCAATAGCCTAGTACCAACCTATGAACCTATATGGAATGACTGCAATGACTCTCACCTTGGAGGAGGAATAAATAGGTTGATTAGGTACTAGAGGAAGGCTTCAAGATAGACATTGAGGCAGTCTAAAAATGGACTGCCATGTTTGTCTTTGATTATGGTTATACATTTTATTCATTCATTCCTTCATTCATTTTGAGTATACATGGCTGGATAAATGTTCCTTTTTTATTTAAGCCTGTTATTTCAGGATTTTTAAGCTGCAAAAAGATATATTTTAAAGAAACTTAACACTGCCTGAGTTTGGAGACATATAAATAAGAGGTGCAGTGACCAGCATTCTGGAAGTTGGTAAGTGATTCCAAACATTTTGGCTGTGCCTCTGAGTTGGGCTGCTTGATGAGTTTGCTGCCTTCTAGAGATTCAGGAAAGGCCCAGGTTTTGTGTTATTCCATCTACAATTTAAACACTGATTTTCATTTCACAGTGATCTGGTCAAGCACTAAGATATTCCTGTACTGCAGTCTATTTTTCAGATTTAGTAGTATAACAAAATAATGTCAGTGCAATGTTTGTAGGATGTTTTTTGTTTGGAAAGTCCCAATTTCAGGTTTAAATTACTGTTATTAATAAAAGCAAGAAGGTAAATAATTTTAGTAAGTCCATTCTGGATGTTATGATAAAGAAAAATGTGTATTTAATAGTTAAATGAGCATTATAGATCACCGTTCTGATATGCCAGCATATGCTTAGATGCTAGCTGTGGATTTTCTTTTTCTTTTCTTGTTTTATTTTTAATAAAATATAAATTGATAAGTAAGAGTCTACCAAGTAATACGATATGTTGTCTGTTACAATATGCACTACAATTGAAATCTAAAAAGAATTTTCTTGCCTTGTTTTATACACATTAATATTAGTGAACAATAAACTATTCCAAGACAAAAATTGCTCAGGTCATTGAAGCTTTTTCCAGGTGAATTACTGGCAGTCTTGCTGACACATTTTCTAAGTTATACACTTAGAAAAAAATTTGTACATAGGCCAAGCCATAGTTTTCAAGTCATTCTGTTATCAGCACAAACTAAGAATTGATGGACATCCTTCAAACTTGCATATATTAGGGTATATGAGCCACATTTGCAGAGTAAACGTAAAGCCATAAAAAGTCAGCGACTTGAAAAATGTTCTCAAGCCATCATAACCTGGTACTTTGATGCATTCACAATGAATTCATTTTTATTGTTGTTTGTGTGCAGCACCCATGTCTTTACCTTTTTCAAAAATAAAATGAAGGAGAGGAGAATCATAAAGCACTAATACTACCTTCTATGTTACTTAGTATCTGCGAGTGTGCATATATGTGTGGGTATATATAGATACAGATATATATATATATATATATATGTAGCCACTAGAGGGAAGCAAAAACACACTAGTTCGGCTGATGTTTGTTTTCACTGAGTATACTGAACCACACAGTGGTGCTGCGGTAGGGTTGTCGCCTCACAGTAAGACGCTGTCCGGTTTGATTCTCAGCTAGAGCATCTTCTGCGTAGAGACATGCGTGAATGGGCGTACCTTCGTTGAAGGTTGTGCATCAGAGCTGGCAGCTCGACACATAAAAATCTACTGCCAGTCATTAGCGGACCGGAGTTCCGCTGTGGCGACCCCTAACCGGGAAAAGCTGAAAGACTCAACAACTGAACCACACAGTGTATTTGTTAGCATACAGAACAGTGATGAAACTTGGAGCACTTCTTTAAATGAAGTTTTCTGCAATACATTCCTACTGAGTGTTCTAGTTTGTTTAGGAACACATTAGATAAGTTCTATTCTGTATGCTTCTATTCTAGTCTATTTTGTTGTATTGTAACAAATTAGGTGGACTGGTGCAATGTTTCCTCTCACTAATGACCTGAGCTCAACTAACAAAATAAGACAAATAAAGTTATTACATGGAATATAATGCAGCACCAACAGAGTAGCTTTTTAAATATAGTCACAAAGTTAAAAAAATACCATCAATCATCACCATCATCAGAATCCTACTTGTTCCATTTTATTTATAGACTTTTACTAGGCTAATGACTTGGGGGCTTCCCAAAAGAATAATGATGTCCTGTCTCCAGCTACATCTGTCAATAAGGGACATGGGTGCCAGACTCAGTGTAAATTTCTAGTCTCCATCCACTGATCTAGGTTGCGTTTTAAGTAATAGACAAACTCAGCTTCACCTGGATGGGAAGCCTGCTCCATAGGAGAGGCAGTCTCTGGGACAAACATCTATCTCTCCAGTATTTTCTGTTTAAGTCACAGACAAAATTCAGATCCCTAGACCTTGTATTTCTGACACTCTTTAGCTTACGAATATGTACGAGATTCATAAGTGTGAGTCTGTGGATGCCTTGTAAGCCAGACAAAGATCACCCCTCAGCAATCTACAGAAGACTGAGCAAAAGGAGAGGGCTTTAAGGTGCTCTGCATAAGGCAGGTTTGTTACGCTTTGTATTAATTTTGTAAGGACCCTCTCAGATCGCTCTAGTTGCTACATTGCCTGGTCAGGTACATACCAAAGGGAGCACTGTACTTCTGTACTCTGTGATTGGTCTGATAAAGGAAGAGTACAGTTGGATAATGACCTCTTTAGACCTAGATGCCATGCTCTTACTTATAAGTTGCACAACATAAAAGGATTTCCTCACCACTGTGGCCACATGGTGGTCGAAGGTAAGGCGACTGTCTATGTGTGTACCCAGATCCTTGACCATTGGGTTGACTCATAGGGGTGTATTATCAACATGGTAATAAGCTAGATGGTTGACTTCCCAAATGGCACAATTATGCATTTCTTGGCATTGAGTTTAAGACCATGGCTTTGGCATACATAACTTTCAGTTAGTCAGAGATGGATCTTCTTGAAGAATGCTAGTGACTGAGGGGAATCAATAACCCCCAGCTTGTAATCATCTGCAAACTTAGTCAGCCAGTAAACCTTCAGCATTTATTTTCATTTCAGAGAAATAGATGCCAAAAAGAAGCTGGCCCATTACTGAGCCCTGGGGGACACCACTAGTGGCTGGCCTCTTGGTGGAGGTGGCCTCATCCTGTCAGTGAACCAGTTAGTTGTCCAGTGGGTGATAAAAGGGTTTATACCTAAATTAGGGAGCTTGTCTAAAATGCCAGAGTGGGGTATTTTATCAAAAGCCTTGTACAGGTCGAAGTAAGCTGTATGCACAGTCTTAATGTCATACATTGCTTTGGTGACTCTCTCAAAAAAGTCCAGCAGATTTAATAGGCATGACCTTCCTTTAAGAAATCTGAGTTATGTTGGGTCTAGTGTTTGCAGGTTACCTATGTCCTCATTTATCATGCCCATGATGATTCTTTCCATGGCCTTACGTATGAGGCTGGTCAGAGGATGGTCAGACTTATGGGTCTGTAGTTCTCCAGGTCAGTGGTTAAACCTCCTTTGTGCAGGGGAATGACTGTAGCCATGTTCCATTCCCTGGGCGAAAACCTGACTGAAGGCTGCAGTTGAAAAGCGATTCAACCGGAGCAGAGAGATCATGTTTCATGCCATTTATTAAACATATCACAGTTTTATTGGCTCCCATCGATGCAATGTTTTTGGCCTTGGAAAATGCATTGATGACCTGTTCAGTAGTAATAGTTGGGGGGCTTGTATCATGTAGTATTTCCTTCAGACTCTGAAATAGTGAGAGGAGTGGGGAAGAAATTTGAGCTGAGCCTGTTAGACAAAAGGTTTGCAATGGCCTCTGGTTCAGTGTAGGCGATGATATTTGCAATAAGTTCTGCACACTATTGTGTATTTCATCTGAGTTTATGGAAATAGCTGTAGAAAGCTTTGTGGTTGTCATTTGCCTGAGAAGCTATTTTTTTCTACAAATTTACCTTTTGAAGTATTAAATAACCCTATTAGCTGCATTTTTAGATGGTCCACAGGGATTTTAGTATGTATGGGTTTGTTCTCCTACACCTGGCCAAGATTATTTTCTTTTGTTGTATAACTGATTAACATTATGATTCCACCAGGGTGGCTTGTCTTTTGTTATCTTATTCTTAATACAAAAGAGAAACGCTCACTCAATACAGCTATCATTATGGCTGTACAAAGATTTTGTAAATAGCTCAGTGTATGCCATGATGTTTACTGTGTTTGAGGGTGCTTTGAATTTAGCCAAGGTGCAGCTTATTAGAGAGAGGTTAACCTTGGATTAGTTCCTAAAGGGTTTTGGATGCACTGAATCCCTGGATTTAATTTTTATTTCAAGTAATACTGCCTTATGGTCAGATCTGATGAGCATAGATATTACATTGAGTAAGGAAAATTGGCCACCCATATTCGTGAGTACAAAACCAAGGATGTTTGTACCCCTGGTAGGAGAATGGACAACTGTTCCAAGATGCTGGTATTGACAAAGTTTAAGAATCACTGAGCTTGTGCATTATTAGTGTTGTAGAATTCCCCAATTTATCGAGAGGTAGTTGAGATCTCCTAAGAATATTGTATTGGGTGGACAGTGAGGGACTCTAGTACATGAGGAGGACCTATAGTTTGCAAGTATTTTATGGTGAGTTGTACATGAGTTCCAGTGGGTCATACACTTTAGTCTGGATGTGAGATTATTCTTAATATAGACTGAGTCCTCCACCTTTAGTTCCCTCCTGTGCAGTAGTTGGTCTGAAGGTGTGAAAAGTATTATAACCTTGTACTGCTGGGGTACTCTCAATTACTTTAAACCATATCTTCATTACTACACATATGTCTATACTCTCCAGGGAGAGGAAGGTTTGCAGGGTGTGGAGTTTCTTTTTCATATTACTAGCACTGAACAGTACCATCTTCAGATATTCCTTCATAGGCTAAGTTAACTCCATAGGGTAATGAGTTCAGCATCGCCTAACAAAGGCACTATGGGGGTAGAAAAGTATTTTCAGTATCTGAAAGCCTAGAGGGGATAAATGCAAGCCATCTCTGGCAAATAAATGTGGTCTTTCAACCATGCCCTCCCATGCTGTCAAATATTGTACCCCCTATACTGACACCAGTAGCTAAGCCAGTTGTTAAAATCAATTATTTTTTGTTGGTAATGTGGCATCATCCTTGGAGAGGGTAGTATGCTGCTCAGTGCTAGGCTCAAACCTGCCTGAGACATATAATCAGTGAGCTTGATCATGTCTTGCTTCATATAGACAAGGGAGGTATATCTCAGGTCATTAACACCCACGTGGACTATGATAGAGTCATATTGGTACCTGTGGTTTAATGACCTGAGTGCCTGTGTGACTTGATAAATCCTAGCCCTGGAAAGGCAGCTGACCATGACTCTGTCCTTACTCAGTCTGATGAGGGAGATATTGGTATGCCTCACTATAGAATCATTAATGACCAGGAAATTTGGTTTTGTGCTGGTTTGCCTTAAGGGCTTAGCAGTGGTGGCACTAGATAAAGTGTTATTGCGTGCAGCTGTGGGTGGTGTTTTAATGGAGTGTTGAAGTGATGGCTGAGGACCCTTTGTATTGTGCAGGAGGTCTTAGTGTTTTAGGAAGGTTACCTTTAAGTGCATCAGCATAAGTAGTTTTGCATGTAGGGTCTTTACCATGTGCAGTAGGCATGATGCAAGTGTCACTGGCAACCTCTATAAGATTAGTTTTGGTTGTATGAGAGAGTTTTGCCACCAATGTTAAAGTGTATTTACACCTGTCACATACTGTATCTGTTTTATTAAGAATAAGAGAGTTGTCAGTGTATATGAGGCAATTGCTACAATGCTTCAGAATACTAATCTCAACCAGACTGGCCACAGAGGGAAGTGCATATCCATTGCTACTGATTTACTAGGGAGGAGTGATGAAAACTTAAATATGCAATGAGCCAATAAGACAAGGAACTTGATGAGCAATGCTCAGCTATGAGCAAACTAGATATGCTAGTAGTTAAAACAAATCTGTCTAGACAGTAATGCCATAAGAGTGTAGAGCACAAACCTTCCTGTTGTAAAATAACTTGTTTGGAGCCCAAGTGCTTAAATCAGAACAAAGAAACTTAGAATAACAGACACAATAAGCTTTCACCAGTAATTCCCAGATCAGAAGGGTGGAGGCTCCCTTCTCTTCCCACAACAGTGTATACCACAAACTACCTTAATGTAAAATAACTAGCCTGTAGCCCAAGCACTTCAACCAAACGTAAGACACTTTTAGAAGAACATACACAATAAGCATTCAACTAGCAGTTCCGAACTGAAATGGGTGTATGCTACCTCTCCTGCCACAAAGTATAGACCACAAAACTTCCTTATGTAAGATAACTAGGTTGAAGCTCAAGTGCTTAAGTCAAAACTCTGAAGCTCAGAATAATTATGTAAGATAACTAGGCTGACGCCCAAGTGCTTAAATCAAAACTCTGAAGCTCAGAATAACAGTTACAATTTGATCAGGCTACAAGCAAGCAGTAATAAATGCAGTAGATTAATGCAACTGAACGCTTTGAGAACATGCATCAAAAAGCTAAATGAAATAGGAAGAAAGCACAGGTACAGTAACAGCAGTTGAATAAAGTTAAACTTTTTTGTAAGTGGGAAGGGAGTAAAACAACAGTTGCACAAGAACTTACCATAACTTGAGATGTCCTTCTCTTCTATGTTGCAGTATTCTTAACCTTAGGGAGTTGCTGCCTTGCAGCACAGGACATCCTGCCAGTATGCCAAAGTCTTGAGAGCAAGGGTACGTGCGACGGTGCATGTAAGATCCAGATGTGAAGATTGGGGAAAGATGGGTGAAGGCTGACAGCCTAGTCAAATAGAATTTGATACATTTATTTATTTATTTTATTTTATTTTACATTTTTTTTTAACCGGGCTAGTCTAGCTGGATATATGTCCATTTTCAGTAGAGGCCTGGGGAGAAAAGCTCCAAACATGAATAGTGACAAAGTTTACATAATTCTATCATTTGTATAAATAAATGTAAAATACAGGCTTATGTTTTTAAATGAAAGAAAACACTGTAAAATGTGAACTTCAGTATTGTTGCAACATTGCCATCTGCTGTAAGGAAAACCAAGCCAAGCATTTCAAATGTTCTTTCAAGTTACAATTATCTAAAAAGTAGTTCCAAAGCGGCTGGCTGAACACATTCTTTCTATTGTCTTAACTTAAGGAATAATTTTTGGAGTATACATGTGAAATATCTTTTATTGTTACAGTTTCCTGAGCAGGTGTTAGCTTGCTAAATAATGCAGTTTGTTTGCCTAAGTGTCAAAATGATGTAATTTGGGAGGGCCTTAGCAGAGCTGTTTGTTAGTGTTTTAAAAACTATTGTTCAGTGAGTGACTGGAAGCATTTTTGTCTTGGACCATCAACCCCAGCACTGCTTATGCTCTGTATGTATGTAAGCAGGATTATAGCACCATGTGTTCTCTTAAAATTAGTTAAAGATTAGAAAGTTAGATTAAGTATTTTTCTTTGACATCAGACCTGTCCTACTGTATTATTTTAAGTTTCTGTGTAATCTCTGAACTCTTAGATATATCTGTGGTGTAATAGTATTGTCTTGTGTTTTAATTATTTATTATTAAATATTTAAAAAACTTTTACCTGTGGCTGGTTTGTGTAGAGTTAGTAGGCTCTAGAGTACATTGTATGTTTATAGAAGTTATTGTAATAAGCCACTCTAATAAGCCTTAGACTGAATAGTCACATTACCAATTGGATAATAATATTGTACAGTAATAATTGGACACCCTTTCAAGGGCCTTTGGGTAGCTGATAATTGTTAGCTGGTGGTGGCAGAAATTACTACCATATATTCTGGGTAAAGGGGCACAGCTAGAGAATCTGCCTCAGCCTTTCCCAGGAGTGTCTGTGAAGTTGTATAAATACCTATCTCAGAGTGTGCATGTCAACTACTTGGGCAGGGACATGAAGCACTGATGGGACAGAGAGGGTACTGGAGGCTAGCTTGCCAGCTAGGATGAGATCTGGACCCTAGACCTGTGCCAGTAGGGCGTCTTATTGGGGACCTGGAGAACAAAGGAGCAACCAGCCCCAGACAGACTATGATCTATGTGTGCACTTAAGGGAAATTGTATTTTACTGTGTTTATTAGTTATCCTTGCCTCTTCTGTGAGACGACCTCCCTGGTGTTAGTGGTGAGGATTGAGGCTCCTTGATTGCTGGGCCAGGGCATGGTCATCACACTATAAACTGGCTATATCTGTGACATTTGCACATACCCAATTCAGAACAGGCTGCCACACAGAGAGAGCTCCAGGTCTAGGAGGAGTGAAGGAAATAAAAGCCCTGCCAGATACAAGTCATTAATCAGGGAAAGGACTCTTCTTATAATGTGGTCCACAGGAGAAAAGGGGGGTTGGTGGGCGGGATTGAATACTGCAACAAGGAAGAGAAGGACATCTAAGGTTATGGTAAGTTTTTACACAACCGTTCTATGTCCTTCTGTTCCTATGTTGCAGTATTCTTAACCTTATGGAGAGTACCAAAGCTCTCTAGGTAGAAAGGTGGGTGGCTAGTAGGGAAGCAGAGTCAATGAGACCCTGCAGAATGGACCTAGAAAACCCTGTTCTAGCCCTAGAAATGGGAGTCTAATTTGTAACGCTTGGTGAAGGTATGTACAGAGGACCAAATTGCTGACTAAAGCATGGAGGAGTAATCAATACCCTTGAAAAAGGCTGCTGAAGAGGAAGCTGCTCTGGTGGAATGGACCTGGCTGGATGAACCCAATTGCTTCCCATGAAAGGAATAACAAAAGGCAATGGCCTTAGATATCCAAGAGGCAATTTTCTGTTTTGACACTGTCTTACCTAGAGCTTTAGGATGAAAGCAGACAAATAGTTGTTCTGATTTTCTGAAGGGTTTTGTCTTGTCTAGGGTAGAACCTTAGTTGCCTATGAACATTTGAGGAATGTAAGGTCCTTTCTGAGGAATTCTGAGGCTGAGGATAAAAGACAAGCACGTTTATAGCCTGGTTTAAGGATAGTTCATTAACTACCTTGGGCATGAAGGAGGGATTAGTTCTAAGGGAGACCCTATCCTTATGAAAAACAAGATAGGGTGGTGAAGCCATAAGGGTTTGTATCTCTGAGAACCTCCTTGCAGAAGTGAGAGCATATCTCCCAACCATACAGAATTACTAATTTTTTACCAAGTTTTGGGGGTCCAAATAATGGGGGTGCCACGATTCCCAAATTGCACCCCTTCATTTCCAAATTTCCCGGCTATTTTATTAGAATTTTTTTTCTGGGCTTTGAGCTGATGTCATCACGTGCATGATGACATCAGCTCTGTGAAACAGCCTGTCAGAATTGAGCTCAATGTGCATGCATTAATTTCCAGCTGGCCGTGATGGAATGGAACTGTTAATGGCAGATTGGCGGAATAAAGCTGCAAGGTGAATGGTACAGAACAACTGCTGCAGCCTGCATAGTTAAATTTTCCTAAGCTGCAAGTTAAGCAGAGTAAGCCACAAGGCTAGAATGGACAGCTGCTGCAGATTCTGAAAACAGAACATTTTGAAGCAATTCTGCTGGACTGGCAATTTGTTGAGAAATTTTGTTGATGTGTGTCATTCCGAGAATGGAACGTTTTGAAGCAATGCTGCTGGTGATTAGTTGAAGCAATGCTGTGTGTGTGTGTGTGTGTGTGTGTGTGTGTGTGTGTGTGTGTGTGTGTGTGTGTGTGTGTGTGTGTGTGTGTGTGTGTGTGTGTGTGTGTTTGTGTGTGCGCGTGTGTGGGTTTGTGTGAGTATGTGAATATTTGTCTTTATACATGTAGAGATGCATATTTTATAGGAATATTTGAGGCCAGTGTATCTGTCGTGAGATTTCAATAACATCTACAAACTTACTTAGTAAATTAGTCCATTTTTTGCCATTGATTGTTATTTTCCCATAAACGGTTGTTTCACTCTTGACTGATCACTATCACTTGGCAGGTGTAATGTATTATACACCTAGTGCACTGAGGAGTAGCTTTTAAAGAAAGTACTTCTGATAAACAAACTGCCTTTCTGTTCCTTTCCTTATAAACTGCATTTTGTTTGGAGGTTAAAATGTTCAGGTGACAATGAGTACTGTTATCAAGATTGGCAGTATTTCCCCTTTAAAATATCTGTTTCTTAAAGGCCCATTGTTACATGAGAAACTAGCTTTATAGATGTATATAAGAAACAGTGTCCGAAGTAAATATTTTTGAAGTGCAAGTTGAATGCTGCTGAGCTTATTTTAAATTATAACATTTGCAAGATTTTTATGAAGAATATTTTGCAATTTTCTTAGCTGCCAGCCTGCAAATGGACTGTTCTAGTTTCTTTGTTTAATGGCTGTACTGAATAATCCTTTAATTCCTTTCCTCATGTTTTCTTTTGGAAAGGCACCTGGTTGATTGATAAAAGTGTAGGCAGAGTCTGACAATGAATTTAAGTGTTAGATCCTCTCAGTCAGAAATGGATGATGGAAGGAAGTATGCTCTATTTAAAGAGGCATAAAAACCACTTGCAGAGAGTGTTTCATGTTTTTGAGCTGTATATGAGTAAATAAACTCATTGAACTTAAGACATATAAAAGATGTTCAACATCAGAGTCAACAAAGAAATTAATACAACATATGCTGCTTGTGTCCTTTTAGCTCCAAATATAAGTTCAAGCAAATTTCAACCCCTTTTAAGATTTATTCCTCTATATAAGTATTAAAAGCATAGTTCATGTTATCATACCAGCATCACAAGCCTAAAGGCTTATATGCCAACTAAGAAATTAATACAAAATCTGCTGCTTGCATCCTTTTAGCTCCAAATGTTCATAAGTGCATAGGTAGGTACTAGGCTATCAGCCCTAGGGCCTATACAAGCCCAGCCAAAAAGGTACCCTGGCTTTTGCCACCCAAGGAAATAATTTTCCTGTGCCACTGTCGAGCAGAGCCACAGAAGTGATCTCCGGGGTGAATTTCCTATTTCCCATCCAATCATCAAGATTTTTCTTGAAGAGTGCTAATGAGGAGCTTTGTTTGATATAGATAGGTAGTTTATTCCAGAGTATAGGAAGTCTCTGGGACAGGAATCTATCCCTCCAACATGTTCTGTTTATTGTGGTGACAAGGTTTAGGTCTCTAGAGCGTGTAGCTCAGAGGGATTGGGATTTCTTTAAGTGGAGCATGTCCAACAGCTCTGGGCTTGACATAGCTTTGTATGTTAGGCAGAAATCACCTCTGAGTAGGCGATATGCGACGGAGTAAAGCTGGGGTTTTTTGAGACGGTCTGCGTAGGGCATCTGTTTGAGGCCGGTAATCCTCTTTGTGAGGTATTTCTGCGGCCTTTCCAGTTGTTGTAGATGTCTTGTGAGGTACATACCAAAAGGGGAGTTGTACTCTATAATGGGTCTAATGAGTGATGAGTAGAGGGGAACAATGACCTCTTTTTTTCCGGATGAGGAACCTTTTGTGATGAGGTGTGCCACATAGAAGGATTTCATGAATACTGTGGCGATGTGATTATCAAAGGAGAGACTACTGTACACCTGTGTCCCAAGGTCTATTATCACACTTTCAGTGTTAAGTATACTACTGCCTATGTCGTAGTTCATGGGTACAGAGTTTTTACCAAAGGGGATGACAATGCACTTTTTGGCATTGAGCTTGAGGCCATGGCTTTGACACCAGGCATCTGTCTCAGTGAGGCCCTTTTGTAGGATGTCCACATCATTAGGAGTTTCGATTATGGCTCCTAGTTTGCAGTCATCTGTGAACTTCATTAGCCAAAGACCTTCTGTGTTAGCCTGTACTTCAGAGAAGTAGATACCAAACAGGAGAGAACCCAGTACTGAACCCTGTGGTAATCCACTTGTCACTGGTCCGAAATCAGATTTGAAGTCTGCTACTTTCACAGCGTGGGTTCTGTCAATGAGCCAGTTGGCAACCCATCTTGTGACATATAGGGATTTATACCTAGTTTAGTGAGTTTATCTATAATTCCAGAGTGGGGGATGGTGTTAAAAGCCTTGGCAAGATCTAGATAGGCTGTGTGAACCACCTTACCCTCATCTACGGCTTTGGTGACTGCTTCAAAGAAGTCTATCAGGTTTAGGAGACATGATCTGCCTTTTACAAACCTGAACTGGGTGGGTCTAGAGTTTGGAGATTACCAATGTCTTTGTTTATAAGCTCCATGATGATATGTTCCATGACCTTGCAGACCAGGCTCGTCAGGCTAATGGGGCGGTAGTTCCCAGGGTCTGTGGTGGCTCCCCCCTTGTGGAGTAGAATAACCGTCACTGTCTGCATTCAGCTGGCACAAAGCCTGAGGTGAGGCTATGATTGAACATAGTACTTAGGTGGGGTGCCAGTTCGTTCTATAGTTCGTACAGAATGCAGCCTGGGATATTGTCTGGTCCCATGGATGCTGTGTTCTTGGCTTTGGAGAGTGTGGTTTTTACCTGTGCAGCCGTGATTACAGGAACTTTGCATTCTTCTGGTATAGAGATGGGCCCTTTAGGGGGTGAGAGGGGGGGTAAAGTTAGCACTGCACCTATCTGCCAGGATGTTGGCAATATCAGTTGGGTTTGTATATATAGTTCCATTGTGCTGTAACTCAGAGCAGATCTGAGTGTTGCCATTGAGATTCTTGACATAGCTACGGAATGCTTTGTGGTTGTCTTTAGAATCAGTGGCAATTTTTTCGTAAGTAGCTTTGGAGGATTTTATCAGTGATCGCAGCTTCTTACTGAGGTTGACCAGGGAGCTCCTCCACTCATGGGATTTTACTCTCTTTTGCAATAGTTTTTTCCTTCTGTTGTACAGTTTGTTTATGGCAGGGGACCACCAGATTGGCTTCCTTTTCTTGGAGGATAGCATCTTAGTTCTGTTTGGGATAGCATGATCCATGCACTCATGTAAGTGCTTATAAAGTGCAATCGTATGGGATTCAGTAGTCGTAACTGTATTGTCCATCTGCATGGGTGTCATAAAGTTCACCACTTCTGCCTTAAGAAGCATGAAGTTGGCTTTGGGGAAATTTTTTACCATGGTTTCCTTAATGGGGGGTGGGGGCAGGATGTGGATATCTAGGGTGATTAGCTTATGGTCGGATCGGACCAATGAGGCGTTGACTTCAGGTGTGGATCTGCAGTCACTCATGTTGGTAATGACTAGATCTAGGATATTGTTGCCCCTGGTGGGGGGTGTGGATAAGTTGATCCAGGGCATTGGAGTTTATGAATTCCAGAAAGCGTTGAGTGAAGGAGTTGGTGCATTAGTAGTTTTCCCAGTTAATGGTGGGGTCGTTGAAATTGCCCATTATTAGGGTGTTTGGTTGAACCTTTATATTTTCCATTACATCAAGAAAAGAGGAGTGGGAATCCTGGGGCATGGTAGGGGATCTGTAGCAAGCTACAATTTGGATTGCCGTTTTGCCCAGAGTTAGTTGCACTTGAATAACCTCGGATGCATTATGCTGAGCAACTAGCCTGGAGGTGTGGATATCCTTAATGAATATGGGCACACCTCCGCCTTTGGTGTTCCGGTCCAGGTTATATGGCCGAAAAGTGTGGTATGAGTTATAGCCTGGTAGTGCAGGGGTGCTCTCTGGAGCCATGAACCAGGTCTCAGTCACTGCACAGATATCAATGTTCTCCATTTTAAGGTGTGCCTCGAGTGAGTGCATTTTGAGATTTAGACTTCTAGCATTGAGTAGCATCACCCTCTGTTTTTGCTTGCCTGTTCCTGTTACAGTGGTGAATTTGTCATTTGAACCTTGCCTAAATAAGGCACTATACGAGAGGCAAGATCCTTAGCCAGTATCCAGAATAGGGTGACAGGTGCAGGCCATCTCTGACAAAGTATCGTAGTCTGTCGACCATGTCATCTCAGGCAGACAGATACTGGATCCCTTTAGAATGACATCAGAAGCTTAGCCAATTGTTGAAGCCGATCATTTTGTCCTTGTACTGTGGTATCATTCTGGCTGATGGCAGAATGCTACTCTGGGCTAAGGTCATACCTGCCTGGGCTACAAGATCAGAGAGCTCTTCCATGTTTCTTTTCATGTAGTCCAGGGAGGTACGTCTCAGGTCGTTCACACCAACATGGACAATGACAGAGTCATATTTGTACTTGCTGTGGAGTGACATGGGTGCGTGGGTTATGTGGTGGATCCTGGCACCTGACAGGCAGCTGACAGTAACCTTCTCCTTGTTTAGCCTGGTGAGTGGGACTTCAGTGTGCCTGACTATAGAGTCAACTATGACTAGTGTGTTGGGTATGTTGTTTTGCCTTATTGGCTGTGGTTGAGTGGCTATGTGTCATTTTGGTTGTGTTGGGGGGGTGGAGGTTGCTTGCATTTCTGCTTTGGAGGTCTCAGTTGCTTGAGCAGATTATTACTGAGAGCCTCCGTGAATGTTTTTGTGTTTCTATGTGTGGATTTTGGTGGTGTAGATTTAGTGAGACTATGTGATGAGTGTGGTGTGGTTCAAGTGTTTACCTTCTCCTCTTGACTGTCAAGTTCAGTCTTGGTTGGAGTTGTAAGTTATTTGTGTATGCATGTGTATATATATATATATATATATATATATATATATATATATATATACATATATATATATATATATATATATATATATATATATATATATATATATTTATTTTCTAATTTTTCAGTATGGTTTATTTGTAATAATTGATATGGCTCAAGCTAACAATATTTTGTTATTAAATATATCTTGGATTTGAATTGAGTGCATCATGTAACAATTTTAGAGCAAGTCCTATTAGAATATAGAAATGACATGGTGAAAATCGTTTATAAATATGGTATCGCTGCCTTGACTTAGAAGTAGATGCTGATTAATTGCAATATCTGTGAAGTGTTTCAAGCAAAAAAAAAGTTGTTCCAGAATTAGATTTACATTTGTCTAGTAGAAGCAGAGTAAAAGTACAGCAGCAGTTACGATCCACTACTGGCAAATTTGTTTAGTCCACTGAGATCACTAAGCATTCTTTTAAACAGCTATTATGTGACACCCGCTAGCCTGCAAATTAATGCCATCTCAGCTAAGCAATGAGTAAGCTGAAGAAATTGTTTATTCATATTAGGTACAACACATGCTTAAGTTTGTCAGAATTTCTTTTGTTAATTTGTTGATGTGATACATGTTTTGTTGAAAGATTGTAATGTCAGATGGCCCAAATGTTAATGCTTCAAACATCCACATTTTAGAGGTTGTGTGAGGTTCATTTGCTATTGCTGAAAGCTTAAGATATAGCGAATGTTTTGACATTAGAGGTAGGAGCGTGTATGTGATTGCTTGAGGGTTAGGTTAAGGGCTAGTTAAAGAGTTAGATATTGTATTGTGTACATGTTGTTGTGAGGAGAGTGCGTGTCTGTGTGTGTCTGTGTAAAATGCCCCAGGTGAATATACCTGGTGGCTAGAGGTACGCGGACTCAAACCCTGTACCTTGGGTACAAGTAAGAAGAGCCTGAAGTCCCTACCCACCACCACTTCTAGATTTATGCTTCATATTTTTGTTCTGTTCCTCATAAAATCTGTGGTTTTCTGCATTTTTTTGGCAAATCAGTGAAGGATTGAATTCACTAAATAATTACAGGCATTTGAATGTCAGACTTCATATTCTTCAGAAAATAAATGGTAACACAAAATCTTTTATTCTAGCAATTTTCTAAGTTTATAAAATCAGTATTTGAAATTTCTCCATATTTTTGAGGCTGTATTCCCCCATCATTGGCTTTGTCCAGTTTTTTTGTGCTAAGAGGTTGAGAGCTATGATGAGAAGTGAGAACTGAATTCTGTATTCCCCCAATATTGGCTTTGTCCAGGTTTTTTGTGCTAAGAGGTTGAGAGCTATGAATTGCTAAGTCTATTTTCATTATGAGACAGTATTGCCTTGTTTAGCAGATGTCTATTAATTTCTGTGCATTGTGCTATAAAATGTAAATATAAAATCCAAATAATCATTGTAGAAGTAAAGCAGTATGCAGATTAGTGTTTATGGTAAATGGGGTGAAATAGCCAGGTAGTCGGACATTGAAATGGCTGCAGGGGGACTCTGGTGCAATATTTCGGTTGCTGTTCTTCAGTTTGTGTTTGAAAGATGGTATCCCACAATTCCATTGGAGTGGCCTGGGTTACATAATTATGTATGCAACTTTTATGTTAATCAGTGTACAGATTTGTACCTATTTTTTTATGGGCCTTGTCCAGATTTTTGATGTTTCCAGGTTGAGAGGTATGAGTGGAGAGCCAGTAACAGAACTGTTTTCCAAGTACATAATTTAAGTGAGGAAGAATGGGCCAGGTCAAAGGGAGCTACTGTAAGTTTTTCCACCACAAAGTTAAGATCCCAAGGTGGTGGTATAGGCTTTTAAGGAGTTTTAATGTGAAGAACCCCTTTTTAAAACAGCTTGCCATCTAACCTGGATGCCAGAGGAAGATTCAAGGGAAGGCAAGCAGAAAGGGGAGAGAGATGCACTTCCACTGAAGAACAAATCAACCCTGAATGCAGTAACTCACAGAGGTAGGAAAGGACCAGTGGAACCGAGGCTCTAAATGGGTCCTGTTTACTCGTAAGGCACCAATGGGAGAATCTTTTCCATTTAAGTAAATAATTTCTCCTAGTACTTGGTTTCCTGGCCTCCTGCAGAACATTGAGTACATTCTCTGAGTATAGGTGCCAGAATGGGAACAGAACTCTTATCAACCCACGCTGTCAGATTGAGATTGAGAAGGTGGAGATGAATAAGAGATCCCTTGCCTTGTGTGACTAGGTCAAAGTGGTGAGGTAACTTGGGGTGCTTGCCCTGGACTAGAAGGAAAAGAAGGGGAAATAAATGTTGTCTTGGCCAGAAGGGAGTCACCAACAGGATTTTTGGTTTGTCCTTTCTGTTTTTTCAGGAGGACTTTGTGAATCAAAGGAATGGGGGAAGCATAAAGGAGCATTCCCTCCCAAGAAAAGTAGAAGGTGTCCACTTTGCAGGCTTGTGGATGTGGATGGGGAAGCCTTGTGCAATAGAATGGTATCTGTCTGTTCTGGGAGGAGCCAAACAAATCCACTTGAGGAGTAACCCACCTGTGAACTAGATCTAGAAACACCTCCTTGTGCAGCATCCATTCATGGTGAGGGTGTTGAGGTCCTGCTCAGGGTGTCTGCCATCACATTGTCTTCTAAAGGAATGTAAACTGCCTGTAAATTAATCTGTAGTGCTCTTGCCAGAGACCAAATTTGAATGGCAAGGAGGGTAGGACTTTGTTCCTCCGTGTTTGTTTATGAGCCATAGATGTTCATCGTGTTTCACTGTTGCAGTCCTAACAAATGGGCTATCTGGCTCCCGGTAGTCCCCAGTCGGCCAGAATACCAAAGGTAAGTAAAAATTATGTCTGTTGCTGTCAGTTGTAAAGGATGTCAGGGCATTCGATACAAAAGGAGGCAGCCAACGTCACTTCCTCATTCTTCCTTGCCGCGGAGCCTGAAGCAGAAACTTTTCTTGCATGAGTGCCGGTCGGCAGTTTACCTTTGTTGGTTTCCGACTACAAGAGTTGAAGTCTATTACAGCTAAGTACCCTGTTGGGGATCCTCTTTTCTTGCCTTAACAAATGTCAGAAAAAGTTAATAATTGCCTTACCTGTGGAAAGCAGATTCCCTATAGAGATTTTCATTCCTATTGCATCATTTGTTTAGGCCTTGACCACGACGTTCTCAAGTGTGATCACTGTGCCTCCTTTAATCCATGTACTATCCGTCATCTGGCTAAGATTTTGGCTAGGCATTTTGGAGTTTGGCCTAAGTTCATTGGTATGGCGACCGCCGGTCTTCTGGCTTTAGATGTTCTGAAGAAACATAAGGATAAGGACCACGACAGGCCTCAGAAAGCTAAGTCCTTGGATGAGGCTAAGTTGGTCATCAGTCAGATGGTAGCCAGTGAGACACCTTTGCAGTCACTGCAGTCTGCTGATGTACAAATGCAGGCCTTGATTGAGTCTGAGTCCCTTAGGACTTCAGCCTCTGTTTTGCCTTCCGACCTGTCGCCGGTTGCCTCTTTTGCTGGAGCCGGACCCGCTAAGCTGACTCCAGTGTCTGAGGCCTCCGTTTTGCATTCTGACAGCAAACTTCTTCCTTCAACCTCTGCTGCATCTTCGGCAGTGGCTAGGCCTCCTGAACCCTTCAGGCTGGCAGGTAAATATTCCATTCGTAATCCTGTGAAAAGGCAGGCTCCAGCTTCTTCTCGTTCCCCTCAATCCCAAATGGCTAAAATGGCTAATGATTTGTTGACTCTTAGGGGTTCTCAACCTCCTCCTTCTAAAAGGAATAGGGATGTTTCCCCTGAGGCTTTGTCCTGCTCTGGTTCTGATTCTTCCAGCATTTCTGCTGATGAAGAAGAATTTTCTCAGGCTTTTTCTCCTTTTGAGGATTCAGATGCAGAGGAGCCCATACCACTCTGGTGGAAATGGGAAGCACAATCGAAGCAATGGTATGAATCAAAACAAAAAAATGCAGATGGATGTACGAGTAAAAAATTCACCAGTCCACAAGTTCATAAACACGTGAAATAAGCTGCTCCAAGCAAAATACGCCAAAGACCCTTTATTCACAAAGGAAAGAACGCCAGTAACATTTACCCAGGTTTCCGTCTCACAGACTTCATCAGAATACAAATGTTTAAAAGAAAACAGCCACTTAAATAAACCTCAAAACAATCACCAATTATTAATTAATAAATAAATAAATTCAATTATATTTTAAATATAAAATGTAGTACATTCATAAAACAAACACTAAAATTAATGAAATTAATTAATGCCATGTATCTCAATGTTTAAAATATGTTGAACTATGTGTGTAAGAAATATATGCACATTAATAATTTTTTATAAATATGTAAACAATTATATAAAGTTATAAAAAAAAAAAAAATATATATATATATATATATATATATATATATGTGCAAATTAAACAATATGTTTAAATGTAATATGTAATGTATTAAAGTAACAACTACGAAAAATGAACCATGTGTCTGTATGTCATAATATGGCAAACATAACTACATGGAAAAATATATAGCAATGATATGTGTACTAATTTACAATTTTAACAGATTCAATAGTATTATTATTATCATCAATTAGTACACATATCATTGCTATATATTTTTCCATGTAGTTATGTTTGCCATATTATGACATACAGACACATGGTTCATTTTTCGTAGTTGTTACTTTAATACATTACATATTACATTTAAGCATATTGTTTAATTTGCACATATATATATATATATATATATATATATATTTATTTATATATATATTTTTATAACTTTATATAATTGTTTACATATTTATAAAAAAATTATTAATGTGCATATATTTCTTACACACATAGTTCAACATATTTTAAACATTGAGACACATGGCATTAATTAATTTCATTAATTTTAGTGTTTGTTTTATGAATGTACTACATTTTATGTATTTAAAATATAATTGGGAATTTATTTATTTATTAATTAGATAATTGGTGATTGTTTTGGAGGTTACTATTTAAGTGGCTGTTTTCTTTAAACATTTGTATTCTGATGAAGTCTGTGGAGACGGACGAAACCTGGGTAAATGTTTTACTGGCGTTCTTTCCTTTGTGAATAAAGGGTCTTTTGGAGCGTATTTTTGCCTTGGAGCAGCTTATTTCACGTGTTTATGAACTTGTGGACTGGTGAATTTTTTACTCGTACATCCATCTGCATTTTTTTTGTTTTGATTCATACCATTGCTTTGATTGTGCTTCCCATTTCCACCGGAGTGGTTGCTGTTGTTTCTACATATGTTGTTTACGGGCAGAGGAGCCCATCCCTTTGGCCTCTCCTGCAGAGGATTTCTCTTTTGGTGATACTTTAAATACCCTCAGAGAACCTTTTAAATAGGAAAGTCAGGATTATTCTCAATCCAAGAAACAGATTAGGAAGTTTCTGGATTTACCTCAGCATAGGCCTCTTGCTATTCTCCCTGTGTTGGAAGTTGTTGATGATGTTTTTCTAGAAAATTTCTTGTCTCCAAATTTGGTTCGTCCTGCTCCCAGGAAACCTGACAGGTACTACAGAGTCCCTGATTCTCATCTGTTTCTTTTCAGGAATCCATTGGCTGATCCAGAGGTTATTTTTCAGGGCCCCAAAACAGTTAAGGCTACTATTACCAGGAATCCTGTTCCCTCTAACAGGAAATCTAGGAACCTAGATAGGTGGGGCAAGAAGGTTTATACCTCTGCCACCCTAGCTATTATGGGTACCAATTGTCTTTTTCATGTGTTGAAGTACCAGCAGTACACCTTGGAGGCTATTAAGTCTAGGATAGCAAGTGTACCTCTTTTGGCAGATAGTAAAGACATGCAGGATTTACTGAATTCAGCCAATCTGGTCAATAAGCATTCTTTGCATTGTGGTTTTGACATCCTTAAGGCCTCCAGCAGGGCTACGGCTATATTATTAGAAGGCACACTTGGCTCAGAGAACAGCCTCTTCCAAAACCTGTCAAGGCTAAGCTTTTGGATGTACCTTTGCGTAAAGATAGTCTTTTTGGCAGAAAAGCAGAGGAGGTACTGAAGAAGATGAAAGGCCAAGTCCATGCAAACTGTTAAGGATTTTCTGCAAGTTCAACCCCCTCGCTTTAGCAGGAATTACCCTTCCAAGAGTTGGACCTTTCCTGATACCAGCAGACAGAACCATTCCAGGACTAGAGGTTACAAATCTTCTAGGGGGCTACCTCTCAAAGGTCTAGGTATTGACAGTCTTCCATTTCTAAAGGGAGAAGCTCCAAGCCTGCATCTCAATCAAAACACTCTCAATGACATTTTACAACTTCTGCCTGTTCTTCCTTGCCAGGAGAGTCCTTTAGGGGGAAGGTTGGCCCGTTTTGCAGATGTCTGGGCCACTATCACAGGCAAATGGGTGCTCAGAATGGTGTCCCTAGGGCACAAGTTTTCTTTCCACACCTTTCCAGCTCCTATGGAATTCCCGGGCATTAGAAAAAAAAATGTCTCTGTCTTATCTGGGAGCAATAGAATCAGTCTCTGCTCAGCAGGTAGGTCAGGGCTTTTATTCCAGGCTTTTCCTAGTTCCAAAAAAGAAGGCACCTGGCTGGTAACCTTGGATCTCAAAGAGGCTTATCTGCACATTCCTATCAGGGAAAGTTGCAGGCAGTACCTTCATTTCAGAGTGGGTGAGCAACATCATCAATTCTCTGCGCTGCCCTTTGGCATATCTACTGCTCCCAGAGTCTTCACAAAGTGCCTGTCCCCAGTCATTGCTTTTTGCAGGCAGAAGAAAATTCAGATTTACCCATGCTTAGATGACTGTCTGATTCAAGCAAGTTCTCAGGAACAGCTATTAAAGGATCTGGAATTCGTAAAGACTCCTCTCTTCCCTGGGTTACACTCTCAGTGTGGAAAAATTGAAAATGGTACCATCCAAGGAGATAACATTCCTGGGAGCGAGTCTGAACACAGCCGCCCAGATGATATATCTCACCCAGGAGAAGCAGACAACTCTTTCAGTTTACTTCAAGGACTTGGCAAGCCTGTCCCAGTTCCCTGCAAGAAAGTACCTGCAAGCTCTGGGATTCATGACATCTTGTATTCTCATGATTCCATATGCAAGATTGAAGATGAGGAAATTGCAATGGTACCTCAAGAACATTTGGTGTCAACACTCAGAGGACCTGGATGTGATGATTCCTCTGCTTCCATTTCTGCAGATGGAGTTTCTATGGTGGGCAACAGACTGTCTACAAAACAAAGGCATGCCTTTTCGGACACCTCTTGCCACTCAAGTTCTAACTACAGATGCATCGGACTATGCCTGGGGAGCACACATGGATGGCAGATGCATACAGGGACGTTGGAATGCCCAGCAGATGTACCTGCATATAAATCTAAAAGAGTTGATTGCAGTTCAGCAGGCCTTACTGGCTTTCAAGCATCTTCCTTCTCCGGGGACCCTGCTTGTCAGGACAGACAACACTACAGTCATGTGGTACATCAACAAGCATGGAGGGACTCACTCTTACCCCCTGTGCAAACAAAGCATGATTATTTGGTCCATGGCAGCATCCCTGGACCTGCATCTTCTAGCTCAGTTTCTTCCAGGAAGGCTCAATGTTTTGGCAGACCAGTTGAGCAGGCAAACCCTGGATCCTCAAGAGTGACAGCTGAACAGAGCAGTCTTTTGCAGCATCATTCAACATTGGGGCACACCTCAGGGGGATCTTTTCTCCTCTCCAGACAACCATCTGCTACCTCTCTTTTGCACCAGACAGCAGCACAGCAGAGCCTGGAAAGTGGATGCTCTGTCCTTCTCTTGGACATTGCTATAAGTGTACGTTTTCCCTCCTCTTCCTTTTCTTTCCAGAGTATTAGTGAAGATCAGGGATGAACGTCTAAGGACTGTTCTCATAGCTCCAGACTGGCCCAGACAGCATTGGTGTCCCCTGCTTCACAGTCTCTCCCATCTTCTTCCTTATCATCTTCCTCTGAAGCCAGATATTTTGGTTCATTCTACATCCTCATCTTCAGTCTCTCCATTTGGCAGCATGGCTCGTTGTATGACTCCTTCCCTTTTTTCCTCCATTCCCCAACAAGTGGTTGACGTGCTGAGGGAGGCCAGGATGTCTAGCACTAGGAAATCCTATGCTGGCAAATGGGAAAGGTTCTCTCAATGGATGCAGGCTAGAGGAGAGTCTCCTTCTCAACCTACCCTTCCTTTGATTCTGGAATACCTGGCTGATTTGCTTCAGGGTGGCCCTTCTTTTTCCTCTATCAAGATCCATGCTTCTCTGCTCATTGTTCTCTTGAACGGCCCATTTTCTCTCATCCCCTGATGAAAATGTTTCTCAGAGGTGCTTGCAATCTAAAACTTCCCAAAAGAGCACCTACTCCAGCCTGGTATCTTAATTTTGTTCTGGAGAAACTCACTCTTCCTCCTTTTGTGCCAGCTGCCTCTACAGATTTAAAGTTTCTCTCTTGGAAGACCACCTTCCTCTTAGCTATAACTTCAGCAAGGAGGGTTTTGGAGCTTCAAGCTTTGATTGCTGTGGGGCCTTTTCTTATTTTTCATCCAGATAGTCTCTCTGAGGACTAATCCCTCCTTTATGCCTAAGGTGATTTCCAGCCTGACTCTTTATCAGTCCATACACCTTCCCACCTTCTTTCCTAATCCTCACAATAGAGGTGAACAGATCCTACATTCTTTTGATGTGCGCAGACAGCTCAGGTTTTACCTGGACAGGACTAAGGACCTTCAGAAATCAGCACAGTTATTGGTTAGTTTTGCCCCTGGAGCCCAGGGCAAGGCTATTTCTAAGCAGACCATTTCTAAATGGATGGCACATTGCATTTATTTTTGTTATTTTTTTCATGGCAAAGCTCTGCCTCAAGGGGATAGGACCCACTCTACTAGAGCGGCTTCCACTTCAGCAGCCTTTCTTAGGGGTATCCCTACTAAAGACATTTTGGAGGCTGCCACATGGTCTTCTGTTCACACTTTCACAAAGCGTTATAATTTGCCTCTGTTTTCCAAAGCCAGGGCAAGGTTTGCCACTGCAGTGTTGCAGGGCATTATCTCCAACCCTTGATTATGTTGGTTCCTCCCCCCTTTTTTCTCTGGGCTTTGGTAATCAGCCCATTTGTTAGGACTGCAACAGTGAAACACGAACATAGTACAGTTGTGCACACTTACCATAAATGTAGATATTCGAGTGTATTCACTGTTGCAGTCCTCTTTTCCCTCCCTCATTCCCCCTTTTTTTGGTCCTCTCCTATTCTCTTTTCCTGAGGTACAGGCATAATTTGTTATTTGTCAAATTGTTTTTTGATTTAAGCCTTATTTTCTGGGGTCTTCTGACTGTTATGGCAAGAAAGACTAAGGAAGTGACGTCGGCTGCCTTCTTTTGTATCTGATGCCCTAACATCCTTTACAACTGACGGCAACCAATGTCATTTTACTTACCTTTGGTATTCTAGCTTACTGAGGGCTATCAGGAGCTGGATAACCCATTCATTAGGACTGCAACAGTGAATACACTTGAACATCTACATTTATGGTAAGTGCACACAACTGTACTGACTGTCATGTTGTCTGTGATGACCTTCAATGTGCCTGGCCAAAGGGTTTGTTGAAAAGCCTGACATTGCCAGGAAGAGGGCCTTTAACTCCTTTAGGTTGATGTGGTTCTTTCTTTCTGGAATGGACCATTTCCCCTGCACTTTGTGCTGGATGTTGGTACTGTGAAGAGCAGCCCCCCCCAACCTAGGTTGATGCATCTGTGAAAATAGACTGTGTGGGTGGAGGAGTCTGCAAAGGCACCCCTTGACTGAGGGTGATGGTTGAAATTCACCAGCTGAGTTCCCTTTTTAAGCATGGCAGAAGGGGAGGATCGGTCTCCAAGGAATGTGAGTGTTAGTTCCAAGAATTTGTCAGTGCCCACTGAAACCTCCTCATGTGGAACCTGGCTAGAGGGATCATGGGAATCAAGTAGGCCATGAATCCCAGGATTCTCAGAAATTTTCTGACTGAGATGGATGGTAGTGGTAGTAGGGCTTTAAAAACTGAGTGAAAGACTCCATCTGTGTTGAAACAAAGACTTACATCAAGTCTCTCCGTATTCTGCACCCCAGGAAAGCTAGGTCTTGTGAGGTAGTTATTTGAGACTTTAGACAGTTTACAGTGAAGCCTAGATTCTGTAGGACCCTGCAGACAAAGTGCAGGTGTTGAGACAAGGTGCGAGAATCTTGATGCAGGATCAAGAGGTCATCCAGATAATGATAAATTTGAATTCCCTGAAGTCTGCAATATGCAATGACTGGGGCTAGACATTTTGTTGAACACCCTTGGGGCTCTGGAGAGTCCAAAGGGTAAAACAGTAAATTGAAAATGTGAGGAACCCACTGAGAAACAAAAACATTTTCTGTAAGTGGGGTGAATAGGGATATGTAGATAGGCATTCTTCAGATCCAAGGAGGCCATGAAGGCTTGTGGATGAAGAAGGGGAATGTGGTGATGTAATATGAGCATTTTAAAAGTATGTACCCTGAGGAAGAGATTGAGGTAAGACAGATTGAGTATCGGTCTCCAAGTACCATCTTTTCTTGGAACCAAAAACATTCTTGAGTAAAATCCCTTGGCAACTTGTTCCTGGAGTACTTGTTCTATAGTGCCCTGAGACTGGAGCTGGCTCAGGATAGTAGGGAAGAGGAGGAAAATCTAGGGACATTTTGTCTCCTTGTTTGCTTTCATCCCCTTGAATGGGTAGCAGAGGAGTTGGATGATTGCCTCCTGACAAAACTAGGCTTTTGAGGGTATTTACTGTGGAATCTGGGTACAGGTGTAACCAATAAATGCTTCAGATTCTGTAAGTTTTTCCCTTTTTCTGCAGTGATTTCAGTAACTGGGAAGAGGCAGCTCCTAAGAGTGCTGAATTGTCTAAAGGGGCATCTAACAATTTAGCCTGGACATCCAAAGGCAGTGGTTGTAGTCTCAACCATGAAAATCTCATAAGAACCAAATAGAAGCAGCTTATTTAGAGGAAGATTCAACAGCATCATAGCTGCACCTAATTGAATGTCTTGTCACCTGGGAAATAGTGGATAGAAGAGTATTCAGTTGAGCCTTAGCTGGTGAGTCAGGAATGTCTGACAGCAAAGTGGAGGCCTTAGTCAGGGAGTCTAGAGAAAACTTGGCCATATGAGTCTGGTAATTGAGTGCTCTTATGGCCAAAGTGGAAGAGGTATAAATCTTTTCCCCCAACCTATCCATGAGTTTTTGTCAGTGGGAATACGAAAGTTGAAGGAAGCTGTCTGTAGGACTTATCAGCTGAAACTGCAATTACAGCAGGATCTGCTGTAGGATTCTTAAAAAGGTACTGTTCTTTTTCAGAGACTTTATAGAATCTGTCTGGTCTCTTGTTAGCAGGAGGCTGTGACTCAGGGCTCTGGGAAGCAGCTAAGAAAGCATCCTGGAAAGCAGGTAGTAAAGGGGAGACTGCAGATGGTGAGGGTTGCTCCATATGGAGTAGTTCAAAATATCTTTTCTTGGTGTCTGAAACATCTGATACCTCCTACTTGAAATGCTGTCTAAGTAGAGAAATAGTATTCCCAAAAGAGAAATCCTCTCCAGGGGAGTCAGGAGTGATGGAGTCGTCTACTTCTGGGGCAAAATCCTTAGGAGAATCCATTTGTGAGCAATAAATCAGGGACTCAGAGGAGGAAGACCCTTCCTCTGATTCTGCTTGTGCAGCAAGTGGAAGGCCTGACTGAGGAATCTGGTCCCAGAGTACCAGGAAGGTCTTGAACAGGGACTGTGAAAAAGCTTCTCAAGCTGGGGCAGGGTCTTTTAGTGTGTGTTTCTCCTTTTGTTTTCTTTTTAAGGAGATTGGAGCAGTGAAAGGCCTGGTTGCAGACAAAGTGGATGGTAGAGCAGTGGCAGGCCCCTCTGACACCACAAGCCATAGTTCTCCCCTCACCATCAGGACCTGATGGTTGTAAGGCCTCAGTGAACATACTCTGGGTATCCGCTGTACCAGCTTCCATTCCGGTTCCTGGTAACAGTGGAACATTCGAAGTCCGGAGAGATTCTGGCTGAAACTCACCTGAAGAATTTCACTGGGCGCCTGAGGTGCAGCTTGGACATCGGGCCTGACTTTTTTAACCTTCTGCCTTGACGGCTCCTCAGAGTTGCCCGCTCCACCCTCCATCCCGGATGCTAAGTGTTGGAGATGCTGGTTCTCCAAGTAGAGATTTAGAGCTGACAGATAGCTTTTAAGGGTTTTAGGGACAAAGGATTGACAAATTCACAGTTTTTATAATCGTGACCTGCCCCTAGACAAAATAAACACTGATCGTGTGTATCCTTATGTGGAATCTGTCTTCCATATGCACACTTTCCCTTCCTAGATGACATACATCTGAGAAAGGTAATTAAAATAGAAAAAAACATCACAAGGGTACTTATCTGTATGTAGACAACCAAAAGCAGTCATCGAAAAACAGATAGGCAAAGCCAAACACACAGCAGATAACTGGAGCTGGCAAATGGATGTCTGAAACTCACTGCAGCAGGAAAGTTCAGAATTGGGTACATGCAGATGTCACAGATATAGCTGTTGTCAGTTTATGGCTCTTACGTGCAGAGTCGCACATACCCCTGCTCCCAAGACTTTGGTATACTGGTCAGATATCCTGTGCTGCAGGCAGCAACTCCCTAAGGTTAAGAATACTGCAACATAGGAAGAGAAGAACATCAGAAGATTATTCAAGTTTAAAAGACTAAGGGGAAGGGCCTGCTTAGCTGATCTCTCAGTGCACAATAGAATGAGCTAATGAGATGGGACTGTGATGAGTGTCCAAAATCAGATTTATAGTAGGGGTGGTCAACTCAAAAGCCATCAAGTTTAAAACAACAGCAGCAGAGGGGTGGGAAGGTGGGAATAATCAAATACAGGGATCAGCAATAGTCAGGAAGAGAAGATCAAGTCAAACAAGCACTACAGCTAAATAATGATGCTCTTCCCCCAATTAGCTGGATGTTATTCACTGTGAAGAATTATTTTCTAACTTTTCCAAATGACACTAACCAAGACCTCTTAAAATTGCAAAAGAACAAAAAAAGACTTAAAAAATATAATATAAGAAAAAAAGATAAAAATAGAAGTAACCAAATCTTAAATGAATAACTTAAATCCAAAATAAAATGCAGACAGAGAACAGCAGTTCAAGTTAACACTGGGTTGAAGTGTTACTTGAACTGCTTCCACTTCTCTGAATTCAGATCCACTCTTTTACCTTCTTCTACAGCTGTGCCAGATGGTCACAGATTTTTTTTTCATGCAATCCATCCATTTCTTGTCTGGGCTGCTTCATCTCCTTATATCTTCAACTAAATCTGCTTTATCACATTGCCTTCTGCTTGCTTTCACATGTGACCAAACTACTATAAACGGTTCATGTTGATATTGTCTGCACTTGGGGTTACTTTGGCTTGTGCTCTGATGTCCTCTTGTCTTCATCTGTCCGAGCAATATCCTGGACCTGGTCATTATGAATATGGGTAACCGGTGTTTCATGCCAGAGGTCAACTCCTCACTGGTCAGATCCGATCACAAGCTAATCACCCTAGACATCCACATCCCAACCCCACCCCCCATTAAGCAAACCACCATCAAAAGCTACTCCAAAGCCAACTTCATTCTACTTAAGACAGAAGTGGCAAACTTCACGACAGCCACCCAGATGGATAATGGAAGTACGACTGCTGAATTTTACGCAAATGCACTGTATAAACACATACACGCATGCATGGATTGTGCCATCCCCAACAGAACCAAGACACTATCCTCCAAAAAAAAGAAGCCAATCTGGTGGTCACTTTCCATAAACAAACTCTACAACAGAAGGAAGAATCTGTTGCAAAACTGAGTAAAAACCCAAGATTGGAAGAACTCCCTGGTCAGCCTCAGCAAGAAGCTGAGATCCCTCATAAAATTGTCCAAAGCCAGTTATGAAAATAAAATTGCAACTGATTCCAAAGGCAACCACAAAGCATTCTATAGCTATGTCAAGAATCTCAGTGGCAACACTCAGATCTGCTCTGAGCTGCAGCACAATGGCACTAAATATACAGAACCAACTGATATTGCCAACATCCTGGCAGATAGGTTCAGTGCTAACTTTACCCCCCCCCCCCTCACCCATCAAAGGGACCATCTTAATACAGGAAGAATGTAAAGCCCCTGTAATCACAGATGAACAAGTAAAGACCGCCCTCTCCAAAGCCAAAAACACAGCATCCATGGAACCAGACAACATCCCAGGCTGCATACTGCACAAACTATAGAACGAACTGGCACCCCACCTAAGTTCCTTGTACAATCATAGCCTCACCTCAGGCTATGTGCCTACTGTATGATGTACAGCGACAGTTATCCCACTCCACAAAAGGGGTGCTACCATGGACCCTGGTAACTACTGTCCCATTAGCCTGGTCTGAAAGGCATTGGAACGTATCACCTTGGAGCTTATAAACAAAGACATAGGTAACCTCCAAACCCTGGACCCCACTCAGTTTGGGTTTGTAAAAGGTAGATCATGTCTACTAAACCTGATTGACTTCTTTAAAACAGTCACAAGAGCCGTAGATGAGGGCAAGGTAGTGCACACAGCCTATCTTGACCTTGTCAAGGCTTTCAACACCATCCCCCACTCTGGAATTATAGATAAACTCACTAAACTGGGCATAAACCCATGTGTCACAAAATGGGTGGCCAACTAGCTCAATTGCAGAACCCACACAGTAAAAGTTGCCGACTCCAAGTCCGACTTCAGATCAATGACAAGTGGGGTACCACAGAGTTCGGTCCTAGGTCCTCTCCTATTTGGCATCTACTTCTCTGAAGTGCAAGCCAACACAGAAGGTCTTTGGCTAACAAAGTTCACAGATGACTGCAAACTGGGAGCCATAATAGAATCACCAATTGATGTTGACATTCTACAAAAGGGCCTCACAGAGACAGATGCTTGGTGTCAAAGTCATGGCCTCAAGCTCAATGCTAAGAAGTTCATTGTCATCCCCTTTGGGAAAACTCGATACCTATGAACTACCACATAAGTGGTAGCTCACTAAACATTGAAAGTGTGATAAGAGACCTCGGGACACAGGTGGATAGTAGTCTCTCCTTTGATAACCACATTGCCACAGTAGTCAGGTAATCCTTCTACGTGGCACACACCTCATCACAAAAGGGTTCTCCTCTAGAAAAAGGAGGCAATTGTTCCTCTCTTCTCATCCCTCATTAGATCAATCATAGAGTACAATGCACCATTTGGCATGTATCTCACAAGACACCTACAACAATTAGAGAGGCCACAGAAACCCTTCACTAAGAGAATTACTGGCCTCAAACAGATGCCATACGCAGACAGTCTGAAAAAACTCCAGCTCTACCCCGTCACATATCACCCACTCAGAGGTGATCTCTGCCTAACATACAAAGCTATTTCAAACCCAGTGCTGTTGGACATGCTACACTTAAAGAAATACTAATCTCTCCATACCACATGCTCCATGGACCTAAACCTTGTCACCACAATAAACAGAACATGCCGGAGAGATAGATTCCTGTCCCAGAGACTCCCTATACTCTGGAACAAACTCCCCATTCCTGACAAGCAAAGCTCCTTATTGGCCCTCTTTAAGAAAAATCTTGACGACTGGATGGGAAATAAAAAATTCACCCCGGGGATCACTTCTGCAGCACTGCTTGACAGAGGCACAGGAAAATAATTTTCTTGGGTGGCGAAAGCCAGGGAACCTTTTTGGCTAGGCTTATATAGGCCCCGGGGCTGATAGACTAGTACTTACCTGTGAACCTATGGTGTTCATTCCTCTGCCATATACCTGACACACTGATTTTTGCTTTGACCTTCTCATTCAGTCATCCTTTATCCTCATGTATCAATTCCAAGATTGCACAGCAGGAGGGATGAGGAGAAACTTCATTAACTGTGCTATTCACCAATCTTGCACAAGATTACTCCTAACACAACAACAAAAAAGGGGAATCAAGCAAACAAGATGATGATTCCTCTAAACAATTTGATCAATGGTACTGGAGCCATATAGGAGTATATATCATGAAATATTGAAAGCTCAGAAGAGAGTACCAAACAAACGATCATCACACACACACCTCCTTAATAACTATATATACCAACTTTGAGATCGCACAGCAGCAGTTTAAGGGTAGATTCCCTGTAACATTATCTCTCTCTCTCAAAAAACAGCCTGCTGAAACACTATTAAATAGAACATTCACTTTTCTGAGCATTCAATACTTTTTACTACAGTAAAAATCATTTGCTCATAGGAGAGTTCACATTTCTAAAATAGAAGTCTCTCTCTCTCATATCTACACATGTGTATATGGTTCTATATTGGTAGAATAAAATTGCTGGAACTTGTGATTGCATATAGTCGAGACCATATGATTGAAGTTCCATAATTTCATTGTTTTGCATGGAGATTGCAGTATGTTGGGGACCTGGGTTTTACCATTTACCCACTATAGTGTGATCTTGGAGTTGGTATATATAACTAGCAGGGGATGCGGGGTGCATAGAGACTTGACTCACTGCAAACACTTCAAATTTTGTTATTTTTTTAGTTTTGAAGTTGCAGAATTTCGATCATATGGTCTCAACCATATGCAGTTCAAAGATCCATAACTTCAATGTACTAATATAGACCCCCCCCATATATGTATCTAAATACCTATAGCCATCCATCCATCCATCTACAATCCCTTTTCCCATTTTTGCACATGAGGTTGGGGTGCGAGTTCAACAGTAACAATTATCTAGAGCCAAGTTTTACACTACTGGGTGTCTACCCCTGCTGTGATATACCAGCACACCATGCACAGACTTCGCAAAAGACTTTATTAGTTTCAAACGTGGCCCATATGCATTAAAATACCAGTTCAGTATATTGGATTTACATACTGTTTTATTTAAGGATTATTTGTTACAGCTTACTAAGATGTTACTAACATATAATACATTATATTTAAAAAAATAATGCTTCTTACAACTGAAAGGTACTGCTATGGAGGCAGCATTCATCCTATATATGCAGACCTTTTTATAGGGTAGCTTTGAGTAAAATGTAGTTATGATAATCATAATAACCCTTTTTTGACTAAATGAATGTGGCATAAATATTTGATTGACTACTGGGTGATACTGAGAGTGAATATTCTGATGTGTTTATATTTAAGGATTACATCAGTTCTAACAGCTTTACTATCATTTCTTCTTTTGTGCTAAGTTATTTACTGCTGACTTTTTAGATGTCATGATTACTAAATTGATGGATGGAGGTGTCATCACTTGCCATGTACAGAAAAATATTTTCTAAGAATACATGTTTATCAGTGGACGTTTGTCATCCAGAACATGCAGAATATTCCAGAGTTACAGTTTATGATAGATTGAAATGTATGTGATTCTGAGCAAGGATTTAATAAGTACGTGATGACCTCATGTGCCAGTTTATATATAGAAGTTGTGATGTCAATTTAGTAAGGAAAAGTCTGAAATTAAAAAGCAAAACAAACAGCAAAAAATTGCTCAAATTTTCTTAATATGTTATGTCATCAGAGAGGTAAAGCTCAGGCTAATTTTTTTTGGTCTTCTTGGATGAAGCCCCCCCCCACCCCCATGCCCCAAGTCCATGCTGAGTCTACCAGCTATCCTCCTAAATGCATGGACTATTCCAGTATTTGCTGGGGTTAGCCATAGATCCTACGGACAACCTGGAGCTTGGCAATCTGTGCTTCCATCTGGGTTGTTATTTCTTTTGTTTAGTTGCCCTATCCATTTTCTCTTTCCACACCCACATGCTTGTCAATTATTCTGAGGGCAGGTCCCCTGTATGGACCTTGCCTCCCCTTAGGAAGCACCATCGATGAGCAGTTTTCTCTCCCCGCTGCGCCATCAGTCACCTGAGCCGACAATTGAACCCAGGTCAGGTGGGCTGCACTTAGGGCTTTATCTGTCTACATCTCAGAGATTTGCTGCTGTCATTGTAACTAATACATTTCAGTTTGTGCAGTTCAACAAACACTGACAATTTTGTTAATTAATACCGCTCTGACTTATCTTCTACCTGGCGAATGTTGGTTCAACTACAGAAATGCTAAATGCTTAGCCCGTTTACTGTGGAGATGGATGTACTTCAGCCACATTTATAGTTTTTTTTCTTGGTCATATTTGACTTTAATAAAGACTTTTACAGGGTCTTGACATGCTGGTATCTTTTTGGGAAGGTGTATGTGAACTGCAGATCATGCGCACAAGACCATGCTTGAACCACAATGGGTTTCACATCATTGCGTGACATTGTGACATCTCTATGTTCACGTGGGTTTCCTCTGGGTGCTATAGTTTCCAACCACATTCCAAAGACATGCAGAAGGCAGATTGGACACATTAAACTGGTCATAGGTGTGAGTGTGCATGTAAGCGTGTGCTGTGGAGGAACAACAGTGTCAGGGTTAGCTACTTGGTGGTGTAAATCCTGGCTGTACATGATTGTCACTGTGGAAGTGATACCCCAAACATATGCAAAAATGGGAAAACAGGTTGTGGATGGATGTATATATGCATATAGCTGTGACTGAAGGTGAAAGGGATGGTATGTAAACCTGGAGAAGGAGTAAAATAGATTAAAGCTGGAAATATATATATATATATATATATATATATATATATATATATATATATATATATATGTGTGTGTGTGTGTGTGTGTAGGTATACAATCATGTATGTGCGTAAATCAGGTAGCAGAACCATTAGTGTGAGTACTATATTGTCGAACCTTACAATAGCGACAGCCGCTATAGCAAGGTTTGACAGTGTAGTGCAGATCGCACATTAGTGGGGATTGGGAAATATACCCTTTCCTCAGTGTAGTGCGATCTCGTTGTTTGTATATATAATTAGGGGGGGGGGGTGTTTAGCGGCTATGTGCATTTCAGTGAAGTTGAAATGTTCAACATTCAACTTCACTGAAATGCTCAGTTCGGCATTTACTGTGGTCGGTGTTATGATTTCTGAACATTTTCTTCGGATATCTGCACTTTTGGCCACAGTAGTGTCAAACATGTGATAAGAAATTACGCAGGTAGAGCCAGGTACAGACATTTTCCTTTTTCCTTCGAAAATACTAGTAAATTACAAGCCTGAACTGAATATTGAAAAAAAGATAATATTTTCAAATAATTTGGCATTTTGGGACTGAACAGTCATTCAGTACAGCCAGTGTATTTTCTTATACTTGGTACTTATGATACTGTAAACTTGATTTATTGAACATTCTGTACCTAGAGGCTCCTTTAATTTTTTTTTGTGTGTGTGTGTACATATTTATATAATGAAATGATAACTGCAAATTACGTTACTAAATGGGTATAATTCACATATTGCATCACATGAAAAAATAATTTCTTGTTTTTGAGAACCATAAATATTTGTCCCTGGGTGGACCTGATTAGGAGTATAACACTGGTGAATGAAGGGAGAAATGCCAGAAGCAGTGGAATCAGGAGGGGAATTTAATACTTTTCAGGCTGCGTTGTAAACAACACACATTGGATAAGCATGTAGCCTCTAAGTAGTGTTTATCTAGAATACGTTCTACAAGGGATATGTACCAAATGCAATATCCTGTAATTATACATTTGCATATTGGCCACTATATTTATCAAAATTTACAGAGGAGGCAGAAGTACCACTTAGCAAAGATGGTTGTGATGGGGACTTCAATGTCTCAGGAGTGAAGTGTAGCATTCTGGCATCAGGAGCTGGAAATGTTTTTGGAAGCACTGAATATAGCAACCTTTTATAGATAGTAAAATAAATGATCAGAAAGCAGAATTCCCTTGACCTGGTGCTGTATAATGGGAAATACTCCGTAGTAGTAGTAACAGAGGTAATACTGGCCAACACTGACCATGCGCTGGTATGGTTAATAAAGGAAACTAAGAACAAATCCTCAATGCAAAGATATTTGTACGATGGTATAATGGGTGGAATATGAGAAGCAGAGCAGAAGATTATAACAAGAGTTGGGAGCTGGGAAAATCTTTGAAGACTCAGCAGCTATGTAATAAACTTTCCATAAGGTTTTTGAGATGTATTTGGGCTTTGGGAGAAAAAGTATGGTGAACAGCAGAAATAAGTCATTATTGGCTCATAAAGAAGCAAGGTTTCTTTATTGGTTAAGGAGAAGACCAACAGAAATTGGTAAGAGGTGAGGGAAGATGATGAAGACAGCAGGTGAGAATGACTAATTGCAAGGCATTTAATCACAACCTCCATCATTCAGCTGCTGTATTTGAAAAAGCTTGTGAGGGAGAAATTAGTGATCAACTGAAAAGACCAGCAAAGGAAAGATTTTTATAACTTGACAGCAGAAGAGCATAATACATTATTTGAGTTAGAAGCAGATAAAATATTAGTTATGAAAGCAGATAATGTTGGAGGTATAATTTTAATAAATAAATGTAATAAATGTGGAAAAGTAACTTATGAAAGTTTGCATAAATTAACGAACAGAAATGTTTCAAAATATGCTTACAGAATTTAGCAATGTTCTAAAAGAGGTGTGTTTTACCGATTTTCTACCTAGACTTAGATCTTTATTCAGCTTGCCAAAATGCATAAGCAGCTTTAAGTACCTCTTATAAGACTGATTATTGTAGGTTTGTATTCAAATATTGAACCAACAGCACATTTCATTGAACAAATGGTGAAATAAATGGTACAACAGTCATACTCATATGGTAATCATTCTCTGGATCTTATCGCTGATGTGAAAAATATTAAAGAAAGATAAGTGTATGTGACATCTTTATATTCAGTAATTTCCCATTATGTAGAAGTGAATGCTTTGGGTTTAAACCCTTTCAAACCCTGTCTTTTGTTAGCCTTTGATAAATTCAGTTTTGGTTAGTAACTACATCATGTGTTTATTAATAAGGCATGGAGGCAGAAGGCAGAACTAGCGATGGATGCTGATGTGTCAGCTTTTGGTAATTTAGCAATGAATTATTGGGAACAGAATATAAACAAATCAAGTGTCCTTGTCATGGTCATTTTATATACGATCTTATTTTAATATGAGATGTGATACTGTGGAGCAATTTGATAAGATATTAAAGAACTGGAATTATACTATAAGTTTGTCATTCTATCAGTTTAGAGAGAGCAGAAACAGATATTTAGATTTATTGATTTACAAATACGTTGAAGGAAAATTAATGGGAGTAACACTTAAATGGATTTCAACAGTATAAAGTTGTCTATTCACAAATATGTAGAGAGAACAGATATACCACTGAGCAGGATGAGTTTTTGAAAGAAAATGAAATAATGAGTTAAGAATAACTCTACATAATTAAAAGGACTTCCACTGTCATTGTGAGTTCTTCTATGAAATATCAACTTTCTGAAAGTCAACATTCCAAAAGAACAAAACAAAATATCCAAAAAACAAAAGGGGGAAAAACTCCTTTTTTCTTGATTTTTGCAAGGGCGGAAAGGCCCCTACACCCCTCAATGAGGGGGCTCAACCCTGCCACTACTCAGAACTTGTATATACCAACTCCATGGTCACATCTCCTTAAAAAATGAATCACTGCCCGTGTACAATTAGATATCACACCAGAAATTATTTTCTGTGGGAATAAGCATTCATCATTATACCATTAGTCTTTGTTTTTCTGCAGGCTACTGACATTCAAGCAGTTTCATCTTGAGCCATCACTGTATATACGAGAAGTAATACAAAATTTCCAAAAGATGTCTTATTTCTTTATCTTTTAATAAAGAAACTGATAGGACTAGAGATATGATTTTACTATATACTATGGATTCATATGGTACTAAACATTTTGTATTAGATGATTAGAAGACTTTTTAAAGCTGTTATGGGAGAAACCAGTAAATGTAAATAAAATAAGAGGAAATTTGAAATACAATTTTAATAAAGATATGAATGTTTATCTTCATAAAAGGAAAGATACTGAATATTACGGTTATTTTACATTTATAATGAAATAGTTGATCAGTACTTTGTAGATATCCTGACCAACCCACTTTTGCAGTATTCTTAACAGATGGTGTTGCAGCTCACTGACAGTCTGCCTGGGTACCAAAGCTTTACCTTCCTAGTACGTACATCTGGATGATGCATTCCGCTTATAGGTGTTGAGACAGAAAAAACTATATATGTAAGAGATGCTCAGACTTTCTCAATGCCAACCCAAACACAAGCTGTTGCACCCAATGGACTGTAATTGTTTGGTCATTCAGTGTTGTAGTTGTGCTTGTTGGATCAGATAAGTGCTCCACTGGAGATCCTTCCTTCTAAACGTACGACTGTTTTGCTAATTGTTGTTAGATATCAGCTTGGAGGAGTAAATGTGAGTGCAGTAGACAAATTCCATACAAAGACTTGCACACTAAGTGCTTGTTCTATCTAGGCCCCAAATATGACTATAAATCCTACTCCATCTGTCAGTCTTTTGTTCCAAAAACACTATGATCTAGGCTATCCATACTTAATACCTTCCTTGAGACCCAAAATCTGAAATACTTGGCCCACTCCACAGTGTCAAAAGGCCAGACATTAGTATCCCATCTAAGAAATCTTAGAATCCGATGTATTTGCTGAGATGGTTGAACCTGCGCTATACCAATCATCTTTTTATGGGCCCTCTACCACAACTCTGCTGGAGGCTGGTATGGCTCATGAAGCCTTGCAGATACTGAGCCCTCTAATGAACCATGACTCATTATCTCGGAGAAATCCCTTAGAGTCTTGTATGGGAAGATATTCCTGATTCCCTGATAAAATAAGCCAAGGCTCAGAACCCCCTAAGCTGATTCAGATGGATATATAACCCCTCCTAAAAAAAGCAAAAACTTAAACACAACACCCTTTCTGTTTTCAATGGGTTATTTAACACAGTCACATCTCTAAAGCCAACTTCCTTTGTGACTTCACCTTCTCAGGCTACACCACACAAACAGGCCTTAGATTCATTCTCTTACGATGAGGAACAGGACAGGGATTCCGATCCTTCTTTCAACTACTCATTTCAGTCACACTGGCCACAACAGATTTCATCAGATAAGAGAGACTCACTTTCTCCAGACTTCCCCCTAGAAGAATTGTGTTTTGGAGAAACCTTACAGAGCATGATGAAAAATTTTAAATGTCAGTCCAGATAGGTGTCTGAGGTGAAAAAGAGATACAACATATTAGAGAGGGACACTCCTCCTCCTCCAGCTCCCCCAATACTAGATGCTTACCTGGATGCCTTTCAGGCCAATTCTTCATCTCTGGATTCTCAGACTCCTGATCCAAAAAGGACAGATGGGTTTTAACAAGGTTCCCGATGAACTCAAGTACTTTTTTAAAAACCCTATGGCAGATCCAGCTGCAGTTTCCCTGGCCTAATACAAACCTAGGTTTATTCCTTGCACTAATGCTCTCCCCAGTGAGGACAGTATGGCAATGGACAGATGATATAAGAAAGTGTACACTTTCTCTACCTTAGCCTTCATAGCCATGAACTACCAAACTCAACTGATCAAGTACTTACTTTCTGTGCTTCAATCCTTAAGCAAGACCACCGCAGAGCCACAGACTCTGGAGTCAAATCAGCATATGCAGTCTTTAGTGGCTCAGGCTTCACAAATAGCCAGGCACAGTATAAAATGCAGCTATGATTCTGTGGATGCTTCTTCCAGGGAGGCTGCCACTGGGTCAGTGATCAGCCAGTATGCCTGGCTGCAAGACCAACCTATTCCGGAAGGTTTCATACCAAAGATTTTAGACTCCCCATTGGAAAACCATCTCTTTTTTGGCTCACAAGCTGCCAGTCTCTTCAAGTTCTTGCAGGAACAGATCAAGACAATAAAAGATTGCCATAAGATCCTGCTGTCAACAGTCCCCAGGTACTATAGATATTATCCATCTAAATCCACCTCCTTACCCAAGAGAGATCCTAAAACTCCTCGTAGGCAAAGGAAACTTCCTAAGAAAATTCCCATGCAAAATACCCCTTGTGAGAGGCCTCGCTTTGGTAGTATATCCCCGTTACTATTTTCCACTCCTTCCTCTCCATACAGGGTATGGGGCCTTGGACAGGAGACCACAGAGTTCAAGGGAAATGGCCTGCCTGTGTACTCAAAGAACATATCAACCTATAGGAAATAAGGGCACTTCTACAAGCCCCACAGACTTGCCTCTTTGGAAACCAGGCACTCTGCTAGTGCACTCAGACAACATCACGGTGACATGGTACATAAACAGGGAGGCAAAAGGTCCTATCCCCTGTGCAGGCCAGCACAGGAAACTTGATGTCTAGCCTTTCAAATAAATCTCACCCTTACAATGATGTACATTCCCTGTCAACAGAACGTATTTTCATACTCTAAGCAGGGATTTGTAGGACCCTCATGAATGCTCATTGAACACAGTCGCTCAAAGCTATAACTCTGAGATGGAGGACTCAGATAGATCTTTGCCTCCTTTGAGCAACATCTGTTTCCACCTTTCTGCGCAAGGAATCTAACACGTCTAGCCTGGAGGACAGATGCCTCTTCCTTCTGATGGATGGAGAAGTTCCTTTATGTATACCCCTTCTACCTCTGCTCCCGAGGCTTCTTCGCAAAGTCCAGAAGGAATAAACAAAATGCCTGCTTCTGGCACCTTTCTGGCCAAAATAACTCAAAAATGTCCACAACCGATGGAAACCAAAAAGCAGTAATGATGAATGGTAAACGGTAATAGTAAAATGTCAAGTCTTTATTTCACCACCATGAACCAAAATCCACAATAAAATCAAGCGCTTTCGCTCGGTTAATACCAGGCTTTCTCAAGATGAAAACCTAAGTGCAGTGCCATCAATAAATAGGTATTAATGAGTCATCTGACTCATTCATTAACATAATTAATAGGAGCTCATTAAACTAATTAAAGAAATATTATTAAAACTCACATTAAAAAAACTGCTACTAAAAAACATAATTGTTCATAGAAATTAATATGGTTGTATATTTATAAACTTCAACACAGCTTACAATCCTTATTGCATAACACTAATAAAAACCTTTTATACAAAATGAACTCAAGTGCCGTAAATGACCATTTTCTGGGCTGGAAATACCTAACATTTCAAACCCCTCATGACACTTTAAATCTATTAAAACACTTTAAAGTACATAAAAAATAAAAATATCTGAACAAATTGGACAAATCTTACTAGACAAGGTACCATGATAAAAAACATTAAAAATACTTTTGAAAAAATAAAATAAATATGTAAAAGATATGTAGTTTACTACCTCCTATCAAAAACAATTGTAAATTCAATAATGACAGTAAAAGGTAAAGAATAAACTGTATAAGCCTTGTGAACAAGTACCTAAAGGTTACTCATAGTCGGGCCATCCTCAGCTTCAAAACACTACTAATATTAATATTTTCATTAAGACCTGGGGATTTACCAGCATCTAATCTGAGCTGCCAAAGGAACTCTTTGTACTCCAACCTGGTCTCCCAGTCGCTACCCCTAGCATCTGGTACCACTTGTTCCAAAACCATGAATTTAAGTTCCATATTGGGACAAAGGTTAGAATGTTTATAAAAAGCACTAGTCTCTTTACTTTTAGAGACATCATATAAGTGCTCATAAATCCTCCTTCTCAGGGGGCTTTCCATTTCTGGCCAAGACAGCACTGGTTCCCACTCCTGTTTTAGCTATCAAAGGGAAATTTTTAGAGAATCCCTCCAAAACCAGATCTTATCACCCAACAGATATGGCAGCTTCTTCATCTATTGATGATAGGATTCTAATTCCTATAAGACACAACTTTTCCAGAATGCCTGTTCAAATCCTACAAGAAGCTAGGAAACCTAATACCAGAAAGTCTTACATGGCCAAGTGGAAGAGATTTTCCATTTGGTGCCTTAAATGCAAACTCCAGCCCCTTCTGTCAGATACACAACAGCTCAAAACTTGTGTGACTTATTACATTCATGCTTGGCCTTCTCTTATGTTAAGGCACACTCATCTGCCATTAATGCTGCCAAAGTTTGGAGCCCCCTCTCATGTCCAGGACAGAGGTTAAGGATTTCCTAAGGGAAGTTTTGCACCTTAAACCCCCAATGAAACCTATTACCCATCCTTGGGATCTTAATTTTGTTTTAAAAAAGCTCACTTTCCCTGTTTTGAAACAGCTGCTTCAGCTACTCCAAAATTCTGCACATGGAAAATAGTGCTCCTCCTCACCTTGACATCAGCTTGCAGGGTCTCAGAACTCTATGCACTCATGGCTGTTCCACTCTTCCTTATCTTCCACAAAGACAGGGTGAACCTCAGAGCAAATCCATCCTCAATGCCAAAAATGGTTAGTGAGTTTACTCTCAACCAAGCAATCATTCTGCCTGCCTTCTTCCCCAATCCCCAGAATAGGGGGGGGAAATACTACACTCTTTAGACATTCACAGACAGTCGAAGTTTTACCTGGAAAAAACTAAGGACGACCTGTTTCCAAACAATTTATTGTTTCCTGGGTCTCAAAGGCTATTTCCTTCTGCTACTCTCACTATGGAAAAACTTTACCCAAGTGGCCAAAAGCCCACTCCACTCGAGCAATGGCTTCATCAGGTTTTTTCTACAAGGGTGTGGATGCCAGTTCCATTTTATAAGCACTTACCTGGTCATCTTTTCATACATTCACAAAATACTACAAGCTAGATGCATTTTCCAGGTCCAGGGCAATGTTTGCCAGAACTATTCTGTCTGACTTCCTGGACTCCTCATCCACTTTTTCTTCATAAACCTGCCACCCTTTTTTCTATACAACTCTGAGAATCAATCGTCTGTTAAGAATATTGCTACAGTGACTTAGTCAGGACATAGCACAGTTTTGTTAGAACTTGCCATAACAGTAGATGTCCTAATATATATATATATATATATATATATATATATATATATATATATATATGTATGTGTGTATATATATATATATATATATATATATATATATATATATATATATATATATATATATATTATTTTTTATTTATTATTTATTTATCATTTGTTGACCGGGAAAGTCCGACTAGGTTCCACAGAGCCTGTTTTCAGCGGAGGCCCGGGGAGAAATGCTCCAGATGCATGTCTTTGGAATGTGGGAGGAAACCGGAGTACCCGGAGGAAACCCACGCGAACACAGGGAGAACATGCAAACTCCACACAGAAGGCACCCCAGCCGAGAATCGTACCGGAGAACCTCTTGCTGTGAGGTGACAATGTTAACCACTGCACCACTGCGCCGCCCAAAATATATATATATATATTAGTACTAGGCTGACTGCTCTTATGAGTCATTTTAAGCCTAGCTAATTACCCCGTGTGAGAATCAAACCTTTTGCCTTGTGTCTGTAAGGTAATCACCTTAACCATTATGCCAACCTCCCACTGATCACTGTTGCAGTATTCCTTCCATCCCATCTTATCACCCTTCTCTTTTCTCCTTATTTGCACAAACATTATACCTTGCACACACTGAGACACACCCAGGATCCCTTGATTGTACAGCCTTTCTGAAGAGGAACGTGCTTACCCTTTTCCAAAGTAATTACCCCCTAGCTGACCTATCTCCTTCCTCGGTTCTCTTCAGGCCATGACTGGTTTGGAGATAGTCTGAGGATCTTGTATGTGCATTTTTATACCCCAACATCTATGAGCTGACATCATCATCCAGATGTATGTCCTAGAAAGGTAAAGCTTTGGTACCCCAGCCAGACATCAGCAAGCTACAATCCCATCTGTTAAGAATACTGCTATGTTAAGTTCTTACACAATTGTACTTTCAACAACTAAAAGGTGTGCCTTCTTAGGGATTTCTTCCTATAAATTCACTAATGTTGTTTGTTTAGCAGTGTTCATGGAGCTATGCATTTTATAAGAACTACAAGAATGTTAAGGTTTTATGTTTATGCATATCTTTAATCAATAAAAAAGTACATGTGAAGATAATGTTGTACTGACATAAAATGAATGTAAAGTTTTTATTTTTTGTTATAAATACTACGGATTTGAGTTGGAGTGAAGGTGATGTAAAGAAATGTTTAAAATGGCAGATTTTCTTGAATGATAGTATGAGATTTAAATAGGCTGAAATCAAAACCTTTGAAGCTTAACTTTTATTAATAGGTATTAGTCATTTTATTTACTGTTTTAAGTATTTAAATGGTAAATGATTCATTGTAATTGTTACGATTAATTCTGTCGTAACTGAAAAAATGAAAGCATTTGCTAATTTTTTTCTGAATAAGCAGTTTTCTTCATTTCTGAGATATAAAGAGACATTTTTTATTTTTATTTTGTGAGTTTACATGATCTTTGTGTTCTGTTAGACCTTTTGTTCATTTTATTTATGGAAGTAAAACTGGTACAGACATTACTCGGATATGTATTACAGAGAAGAATGCAGCCCCTCAACTGAGCTTGTATGGGGCTGGAGGGAAGTAATGTCAGAAAGGGAAGAGTAAATTACTTTGAATGAATGACTCAAAGCCGGATTCATGAAGGCTTGCACGGAGTCTAAGAGTAGAGTAAGACTCCATGCAGCCAACATGTCTGCCGAGGGATCCAGGAACAGCCGGTAGTGGCGTGCAACAGAGCTCTCAAAACTAGTCCTACACGGACAGGGCTTGGATATGCAAATTACCTCAGTTGCAGGCGAAAGCTATGCAAATGAGGTAAATTTGTGATCCAGGAAACCCAAACATGTCTGAGTAGGAGTAGTGTTATTTGCAGAAATGTACTCAGTTGACAACTGAGTACGGTTCTGCAAATAGCAAAACGGAGCCATGACAGCTCCAAAAAAAGGATGCATTTACAGGAGGAAGCATGCCAATGGCCAAAAATATGGCCATTGGCAATGTTAAGTGATGCAAAATAAAAATAAAATAACTTTTTTTTTTCATCCCGATCTCCGGGGTTTAAGCATAGCGCAGCACCGCGCAAATGCGCTGCGCCCTAAAAAGCAGAAAATCAATAATTAAGATCCACAAATGTGGATTTTATTGCAAATATGAATTTACAATGCAAGTGAATGGCAGGCTGAAGACAACATGGCCACCGAGTAGAGGTTGCTAAGGGGGAAGCTCAGTCTAAGAGATGTAACCAAGCATTAGTAGGCAATCCTATGCAAATGAGGGTTAGGATAGTGAATCGCAAGTTTACATAGCAAATGAGCACAGTCAGTGGAGTGTAGGAGTAGGATAAGGGGAGTAACAGAGTAGAAGATAGGTGACATCACGAGGGGGGTATGTATGAAAGAAGTGAAGCTCATTCGAGCAGAGTGGCATGTGTCAGCTGTCATTTGCATATCATTGAAAGAGGTGTGTCAACAGGTAGGCTAGGTAAAGTCAAGAAATTGAAGGTGTATGCCGTGGATAACACCAAAGTTTCTTGCTGAGCGTCTATGCGCGTGTGCGTGCCAATAAACCCGAGTAAGACGGTGTGCACGCGTGTAAGCTGGAGTAAGCATACATAAGGCTGTGTAAAGAGTTGTAAGCGCGGTTGCGCCAGTGTGCACGCGTTTTAACAAGCATAAGCAAGTTTTAGTCCATGTAAGCATGTGTGCACGAGTGTGAGCTGCTGTGCCTGTGTTTGCGCTTGTGTGCGTGGCACTCCCCCCTGAGGAAACAGAAAGGAAAAAGGAAGCACAACAAATAGTAGGAAGTTACCAGAAAGTACTAGCAGAGCTAGCAGGTGAAAACAATCAGAATCAGGCAATTACACAGGCAGTACACGAGCCCAGCCCAGCACTTAAAACTCTGCAAACAACAATCCATTATATTTCTCTCAAGAGACACTGCAGTAAGCTAATAGAAGTGAAAACTAAAAAAGCTTTACTGAGACAAAAAAATGTTAGGGGCTGCCATTGCTGTTATAAGGCGACATATGCAACATGCTGACGGTGGTGATAATGCAAATGCTGCTGGACAACCCACAGTGAGGAGACGGAGAAGAGTGTACAGGCCCAGGATAACCTACCAGGGGCTACATGAGCTGGAGATAGTGGAGCGCTATAGAGTGGACAGAGACCTCTTGCAGCAAATTGTTGAGCTGTGCAGGCCATGCCTCACACACACAAACAACAGAGGGGAACCCATCCCAGTGGAAACCAAGGTATGTGCTGGCCTAAGAATATTAGCAACAGGTACCTTCCAGAGACCAACTGGTGATATGATGGGGATATCACAGACATCAGCTTCCAGGGTACTGCACCAGTTCCTGGATGCCATGTCAGCACATGTCGGTGATCATGTATATTTCCCCAATTCCCGTGAGGTATTGGCCAGCAATATGCGTCTCTTCAAGCAAATAGCGGAATACCCTGAGGTAGTGGGTGCAATAGACTGCACGCACATACGCATCAAAGCACCAGCCAGTGAGTGGGGTAGGGTCTACCTCAACCGCAAGGGCTTCCCCATCAACTGCCAGGTCGTGTGTGATGCCCAGGGCATAATACTGAATGTGTGTGCTGGCTGCCCTGGAAGCTACCATGATTCCCATATCTGGCATCTGACACAGCTGTACCAGACATTTGCCAATGGGGACATCCCACATGGTTACCTAGTGGGGAATGCTGGCTATGCACTGGAGCTGTGGCTGATGACACCCATCAGAAACGCACACACACCTGAACAGGAACGCCATAATGAGGCACACGCACAAGCACGAAATGTAATCAAGCATGTGTTTGGGCTGCTCAAGTCATGGTTCCAGTGCCTGGACACATCTGGTGGAGCCTTGCAGTACTCACCAACTACATGTACCCATATTGTCATGGTATGTGCTATGCTACATAATATGATCCTGCGAAAACAGCTGCAGCAGGACCAGCATAGGCCTGGACCAAACAGCCCCCACCATTGCCAAGGCCATCACAGGCAGAGCGTGACTCAGAGGAGGAACAACCTGAGCCTGCCCCAGTAGGCAGAAGGAGGCATGCCCAGTATGCTTTGGCCTTGGCAAAGAGGCAACGTATAGCACATACACTGGCTCAGTAGGAACTCTGGAAATGATACCTCTCTCTGACTCGCACATATAGTAAAAGGGATGCCTAAGTTGACACTACCTGCTTTCAAACATGTATAGGGAGTGTAGTATGTGCATCCGACATAGGCAGCCCTGCAGCACCACCTGAGGTATGATTGCCATGTGTTAAGCAATATAAAGCAGTGCTAAACAGCATTTACCACCATGTAGTATATGTAAAGAAAATCGCACAACTTTGAGTAATATTGGCCAATGTCCAACAATGTTGGTTAATATTGAGCAATGTTGGACAAGCTGGGTCTAAGTAGGGCATAGCTGAACAAAAGCCAACATGCTCATATTTGCTCTACTGGCCCTTAAGCAGTCTGGTCTGCTCAGTATGAAAATATAAAGCAGTGATGGGCCTCAGGATACTGTGCACTATAGTCATAGTACTGAACCACTAAACCATGACAGTATTGCAGTGGTCAGCCTGTATGAAGAAATGTTGATAAGTCTATGCAAAGTATCTCATGGAAACCCTGCAGGCACAGTATAATTCCTGTCAAGTTATGACACAAAGGTGAGTCCTGCAGTAAGAATAGAATCTGACTTTCGACACACACAGTATAAATGTTAATATTGGACATGTACACACACATCAACAAATGTAGAGGACCTCAGACAGCAACATACTGAAAGGTCACACTGGGCATGCTCACATACTTGAATAAATGAGACAAATGTCAGGCAACAAAACACTGACAGTCTGAACTGGGCATGCTCACACACTTAGGCCATGTCGGAGTACAGCAGTGGGCCACACATATCTGGCAGTTGCATATGTTAACTCAGGAACCTCTCACTATCCAGCAATCTGCCCTGTGCACACAGTTATATGACAACAGACACATATATAATATAGTGGAACCCTGTCATAATCAAATATGTTCTGCAGATACCTAAGTTGTTCATAGAAAGTGGGAAAGCAAAGATGATAAAAACCTGCAATCAGTATCATCAATAAACATTGTGCATCCTGAACATTATCATAGGTTCAGAGGCTGATACTAGGCTATCTGCCCTAGGGCATGTACAAGCCTAGCCAGAGTGTGTTTGGCTTTTGCAACCCTGTCAAATTAGAATACTGTGCCTGTGAATAGTAGGTCACACAGGATAGCCCATTTACGTTTAGTCTATTGTGCCTCTGTCTAGCAGGGACGCAGAAGATATCCCATGGGTAAACATACGATCACCCATCCACTTGTCAAGATGTCTCCTGTAGGTGGGGGTGGGTGGCTCTGCCTATGCAAAACCAGGATTACAATCCGGAGTGAGTGGAGCCTCTGGGATAAGAATCTGTCCCTCCAGTATGTCCTATTAACATCTGTGCTGAGGTATATGTCCCTGGGGTGTGTAGCCCCAATGGAGTCGGATATCCTGAGGTGGAGTATGTCCATTAATTCTGGGTCAGATATTTCCGTAAACAACAGGCGCACATCACATCCGAGTAGGTGGTAAGCACTGAGTAGCACTGGAGTTACTGTATCTGAACTGTGCAGGGCATCCTTGTGAGCCTCTACATCTGCTTGTTGATGAACTTTTGTGGCCATTACAGATGCTGCAGGTGTCGGGTAAGGTACATCCCAAATGTGGCATTGTAACCAATTATGGTCGTGATGAGTATAGGGGCACGATGACCTCACTTGATCTACATGTGAAACCATATGGGATAAGGTGGGCTATATAGAAGGTCTGTCTAACCACATTGGCAACGTGATTGTCAAAGGCGAGTGTAAAAACAAGTCGTGTCCCCAAACCCCTAAGAACTTCTACCATATGTAATGGATTACTACCTATGTGGTAATGTGTGGGCATGTTGTTATTCCCAAAGGGGATGACTATGCAACTAATGGCATTTAGCTGTAGGCCATGGCTCAGGCACCAGTCATCCATCTCTGTGAGACCCTGTTTGAGTATGCATGTGCCAGCTGAAGAGTTGATTATGGCACCCAGTTTGCAGTCATTTGCAAACATGGTCAGCCATATTCCTCCTGTGTTAGCCTGTACGTTACACAAATATATACTGAACAAGAGAGGTCCCAGGACTGAGCCTTGTGGGATGCCATGTGTAACTGGTGTATAGTCAGACATGGCACCTGCAATACTGACCCATGTGGGTGCTATCCCTGATCCAGGTAGCAATCCATCGTGTGAGATATGTGTCGATATCGACGCCGGTGAGCCTATGCATAATTGCCGAGTGGGGTATTGTGTTGAAGGGTTGTGCAAGGTCCAGGTAGGCTTTGTGGACAACCGTGCCTACGCCGATAGACCTGGTAACTGTTTAAAGAATACGAACAGGTCCAAGAGGCAAGATCTGCCCACAACAATGCTGAAATGTGTAGAACCCAGTGTCTGTAGGTTCCCGATGTCTATGTGTATGAGTCCTATTACAATACGCTCCATGGCTTTGCAGAACAGGCTAGTTAGCCTTATAGGCCAATATTGTCTGTGGTCCATTGTGGCACCAACTCTGTGGAGCGGGAACACTGTCGATGTATGCCGTTCCTTGGGTACATATCCTGCAGTAACTCTGATATTGAACAGTGACTTAATGTGAGGGTTACGTCTGTCATGAAGCCCATGTAAGATGCAGGCCGAGACACCGTCTGGTCCCATTGATGCTGTGTTGTCTGCTGTGGGGAGGGCAGCACTCACCTATTTATTTGTGATTTCAGGGAGGTTACACTCTGTTGGGATGGACAGTTGCTCCTTAGGGGGGATGGGGGGGGGACATCTGCACTGAACCTGTTTGCCAAGATGTTGGCAATGTCTGTGGAATCAGGGTATGTTTAGTCAGTATGCAGTAACTCTCAGCATATCATTGAGTGTCCACCCAAGTACCTGAATTAACTGAAGAAGGCCTTGTGATTGTCCTACGTGTCTGGTGCAGTTGTCCGTTAGAAGCGGGCCTTAGATAAATACATGAGTGATTGTAGCTGTCTGCTAGTACAGATCACAGATGCCTTCCCTGTCCAGGATTGTGCTCTATCATGTAGTAGCTTTCTCCTTTCGTTGTATAGCTTATTAATGGCCGGGGTCTACCAGACAGATCCCCTGCCATTGGAGGAGTGAGTCCAGTTGTTATTTGGGATAGCACGATCCATGCAGTCCATTAAGTTTCCATCGAATGTGTATGTAAAGGATTCGGCAGTCTGAGCCATATTTACCACTGTCCCAGGGTCTCTGAAGGATACCACCTTGGTTTGGAGAAGTGTGATGATTGCTTTTGAAAAGGTCACCAAGATTACCCAGTATGTGTATGGGGACGGGATATGGATGTCCAGTGAGATAAATGTATGTTCTGACCTTACCAATGAGGGGTATATCGCAGGTGTGGAACATAGAGTCCCCATGTTGGTGATGATCAGGTCCAATATGTTGTTCCCTCTTGTGAGTTTGGTGACCGGTTGTGCCATAGCATATGAGTTTACAAATAGCAGCAACTGTTGTGCGAGGGTGTTGGGGCTTGAGTAGTATCCCCAGTCAATGTGTGGGTATTTGAAGTCACTCAATATAATGGTGTTTGGGGAGACCATCATATTGTCCAGTGTTCCCAGGAAAGCCGAGTGTGGTTTCTGAGTTTGTGAGGGTGGTCTGTAGCAGGCAACAAACTGAAAGGCAGATTTGCACAATGTAAGTTGCATATGTATGGTCTGTGATGCTTTGTGCAGTGCTACTAACCCGGAGGTATGTGTATCTGTGATGTATATGGATACTCCCCCTATTTGTGTTGGCCATTCCGAGTTTTGTGGTCAGAAAGCATGGTATGAAATATAACCTGGTAGTGCTGGTGTGCATTTGGGAGCCTGAACCAGGTGTCTGTTAGTGCACAGATATCGCTATTCTCCGTACTGAGAAGAGTCCTGAGTGGGTGCAATGTGAGAGTAACACATCTGGTGTTGAGCAGCATTACCCTTAGTTTCATGTACTCTGTAATGTCTATGGAGGTGGGTTTGTCTTTTGGGCCCTGCTTAAAAAAGGCACTATGGTGGTATCAAGTGCCTTAGCCAGTATTCAAAAGTCCAAGGGTGACAGGTGCAAGCTGTCCATAGGGAAGCTAGGTGGCATGTCGAGCATGTCACCCCAGGCTGACAGACACTGGATCCCCTTTAAATGACACCAATATGTTAGCCAACTTTTAAACGTGATCAGTTTGTTGGTATACTATGACATCGTACTTGGTGAGTGTAAGATGCTAGACAAGGTCAGGGTCATACTGGCCTGGGCTACATGATCAGAGAGTTCCTCTATGTATCATATCATGTGGTCCAGAGAGGAACATCTGAGGTTTTATGCACCAGCATAGACAATGATGAAGCTAGTCCTGTACTTGCTTTGGAGTGACCTGAGTGCATGTGTTATGTGGCAGATCCTGGCACCCGACAGACAGCTCAAAGTGACTATTCCCTTGTTTTGCCTGGGGAGTGGGACCTCAGAGTGTCTGACAATGTGTCACCTATTACAAGTGTATTAGGTGTGTTGTTTAGCCCGAAGGGCAGTGACTGTGTGGCACACTGACATTGTAAACTATGTGATATGTGGGTATTGTAGTGGGGTAACAGTTGTTTGTGTGTCTGCTTTGCAGGTCTCTGCTGCTTAGGCAGAGTTTATTTAGAGCCTCCGAGTATGTTTATGTGTGATAATGTGGTTTGATTGCTGTCGCTATAAGTTTATGTGAGACTGATATGTGGTGTGTGTGGTTACCTTCACCACCTGATAGACTGTGCCAGTCATAGGTCGAGAGAACTCAGCCTCCTGTTTGACTATATAGTTGCATCTCTCACATATATCTGAGTTTGTTGGGAGGAGGAGAGGGTTGTCTGTGTACATGAGGCAGATGTGACATTGTGTCAAAATCACAATATTCACCAGATGGACTGGAGAGTACACACAAAATCGACCCCTGGACATGCCAGGATGTTATGATGACATACTCCGTAGCCTGATCACAAAGGATCAGTAGGGTGTTAAGTGTGTAAAAGAGTATAACAGGGATTAGTGCTCAGGTTTGTTGGTGTTTTGTAAAGAGTAGCTGAGAAGGAGTCCAGACTGAATCATGACACCTCCTTCAGCTATGTCATAAATAGCAATGTACACTCATATATGTCCTGAATCAGGGCCAATTGTACCTGACTGACAATGCCGACATCCTGTCAGACAGACCCATATATACATACCCACCTCCCACTGATGATAGTCCCTATCATCATACCAGGAGATATCACATGTAGAATGGCTGAACAGCTCCCCCCAAAGCCAAAAGCATGGCAGCAATTGGACTACATTGTTTCCCAATATGTGTCATGCATGAACTACAGAACAAATAGACCCTGCACCTGAAAAGTCTGTTGAGCCTCACCCTCTCCACAGGATCTGGAACCGTTGAATGTGTTACAGCAACATATGGCACTCCCCACAAGTGTTGGTGCACAACACACCATGGGAAGTATAGTCCAGTAAGCCTATGAAGTCTCATCTGCAAGGCCATGGAGTCCATCATGGTTGAAGTCATAAACAGAGCTATTGGAAGCTGAAAAACACACAACCCTACCAACTGTGGTATGTTCATGTGTAGATCATGGTTCCCAAACATGCTAGACTGTTTGCAAGGCAGCCACCCAGGAAATACATCACTGACATGGAGAGGATCATAATGGAACTCATAAATAAAGACATAGGGAACTTGCATACTTTGGATCCAACCCAGTTTGGCTTTGTCAAAGGCAGATCATGCCTTTTAAACTTGGTTGACTTTTTCAAGACAGTCACCAAGGCCATTGATGAGGGAAAGGCAGTCCATACAGCCTACCTCGACCTGGCAAAGGCATTCGACACAATACCCCACTCAGATATCATCGAAAAACTCATCAGCTTGAATGTAAACCCATACATCACAAGATGGGTTGCAAACTGGCTAAGTGACAGAACCCACAGGGTCAGAGTTGCTGGAGCCATGTCAGACTCAAAGCCTGTCACAAGTGGTGTCCCACAGGGCTCAGTTCTGGGTCCACTCTTGTTCGGCATCTACTTTTCTGAGGTACAAGCAAACACAGGAGGGTTATGGCTGACAAAGTTTGCAGATGACTGCAAACTGGGCGCCATAGTCGAAAACACATCTGACACAGATATCCTTCAGAAGGGCCTCACAGAAATGGATAACTGGTGCCAGAGCCATGGCCTAAAGTTAACGCCAAGAAATGCATAGTCATACCCTTCGGAAAAACAAGGTTACCCCTAGCTACCATATAGGTGGCAATCCACTGAGCACAGAAGAAGTCATCAGGGATCTGGGGACCCAGGTTGACAGTAGCCTTTCGTTTGACACTCATGTTGCTAAAGTAGTTAGGAAAACCTTCTACATTGCCCACCTGATCATGAAGGGATTCACATCTAGATCAAGGGAGGTCATCGTCCCCCTGTACTCATCACTCATTAGACCTATGATTGAGTACAATGCCCCATTAGGAATGTATCTGACCCGACACCTGCAGCAGCTGGAAAGGCCCCAAAAGTTCCTCACCAAAAGGATAAAGGGTCTCAAAAATATGTCTTATGCTGCCCGACTGAAAGAACTCCAGCTCTATTCAGTCTCATACCGCTTGCTCAGAGGTGACCTGTGCCTGACATATAAGGCCATGTCAAAACCAGATTTGATGAATATGCTTCACCTCAAAAAATCTAGATCCCTCAGAACCACAAGGACGGGAGACTTAAACCTTGACACGGTTATTAATAGAACATGCTGGAGGGACAGATTCATCACCCAGAGACTCCCTATGCTGTGGAACAAAATCCCGGTACATGTGAGGCAGAGCACCTCGCTGGCCTTGTTCAAGAGGAATCTTGACCAATGGATGGGAGATCGCAGATATACCCCAGGGATTACTTCAGTGTCACTGCTTGACAGAGGCACAGCAAAATAATAGGCATAGTTTTATTCAAACTAAAGGGGTGGCGAAAGCCACATAACTGTGGGCTAGGCTTATAAATGCCCTTGGGCAGATAGCCTAGTATGAACCTATGAACCTGAACAGAGCTACACATGTCCCACATAGACTTTGAATAGCCCTTTATCAACATCCCAGACACATGTCGTATCCACAAAACCAACAATCTGTGCATAAATATGTGTTGACATATGAAGGAATGTCAACGTGTCCACAGATAGATCACACAAGGTAAGAATTATGGGGTCCTGTTCAAGCTGTTGACACCTGCCGACCCACATGGCTCATTCCTGGAATTGCATAAAACAAAGTATACACACATTACCATGTCCATTCTGATGATGTCAGCATCCTACAAATATAGCAGGAGAAAAGAAACAACCCAGTAAAGCATATAGCATACCGTGTTAATGCGTATCTCTCTAGTATCATAACATAGGTAGGGGTTTGAATCCTGCAAAAGCTGAGATGTGTGTGTGTGGGGGGTGTATGTGTGTGATTTCCTTTGAGAGAAGTGCCCTTTTTGGAGACTGGGAAAACACATTAAAAGAGGTACATTCCTCTTTGGAAAGTCTGATGATGTGAACATCCTACAAATATAGCAGGAGAAGAGAAACCACCCAGTAAAGCATATAGCTCGCCGTGTTAATGCGTATCTCTCTAGTATCATAACATAGTTAGGTACCGGTTTGAATCCTGAAAACGCTGACAGTGTGTGTTTGGGTATGTGTGTGTGAGGGGGGGGGGGTGTGTGTATGTGTGTGATTTTCTTTGAGAGGAGTGCCCCTTTTGGAGAATGGGAAAACACATTAAAAGAGGTACATTCCTCTTTGGAAAGTCTGATGATGTCAGCATCCTACAAATATAGCAGGAGAAGAGAAACCACCCAGTAAAGCATATAGCGCGCCGTGTTAATGCGTATCTCTCTAGTATCATAACATAGTTAGGTAGGGGTTTGAATCCTGCAAACACTGACTGTGTGTGTGTGTGTGGGGGGGGTGTATGTGTGTGATTTCCTTTGAGAGGAGTGCCCTTTTTGGAGACTGGGAAAACACATTAAAAGAGTTACATTCCTCTTTGGAAAGCCTGATGATGTTAGCATCCTACAAATACAGCAGGAGAAGAGAAACCACCCAATAAAGCATATAGCACGCCGTGTTAATTTATATCTCACTAGTATCATAACATAGTTAGGTAGGGGTTTGAATTCTGCAATTGCTGAGTGTGTGTGTGTGTGTATGACACAGTTGGTCAATGCAGTGTGGTTTTTGCTTTTACTATGGTATGACATATCATGATTAAAACAGTATGTGCATTGCACACATCAGGTATCTGCGTGGCAAATAAATATGTGTACATGTGACCTCAACCAGCACATAGGTGTGAAGCCTGCATACTACATGAATACATTTGTTTCCTTTTACAGATTGTGCCGCTGCTTCTCAGATCGTAGGTCACATATGTATGTATGTGACAAGGCCGGCCACTGTAGTGATCTATGGCCAATGTCATCTGTGCCACACACACCCATGACAGTTGCTATAGAGTAGTGTGAGTGAGGGTACATGCCTGGGGTATATGTCAGACATGGTCATACACAACAACAACTGGCAATAATGGACAGTCATTATAGGTGTACAACAGCCTTGTGGATATGCATTCAGGCCCCTAATGTCTTATGTGATACACCGAGGGACTCCACAATACCTATGGATATGTGGATACCAAGGGACAGATGACATAACACGTGGCTGTATGTACACATTGGTACCCAACATATATGTTGAGGGCTACCGCCTATGTGGTACTGTTGGGATAGTATGTATAGTAAATGTGGATGACTATGCCATAGTCAGCTCACTGCTATACAGCATGTATCGGACAACAGGTATCTGTCTGTATGATACCCTTGTGTAGGATATGTGTCCCATCCAGGGAATGCATTGTAGGCCAATGCATGCATTTCCAGATGTGGATGGACATATCCCTAGTGTGTTTGCATGTACCTAAGAGGGCTATATGCCAAACAGGTGTGGCCCCAGGAATGGGTGGTGGTCAATACCACTGGTTACTGTTATAGTATAGTACCGGAAGGATCCAACTGTTACTGAGTTCCCTACAACTGTGTGTCATTTGTCAGGACATCATCTAATGATTGGTTATAGTCATACTGTTGAGGTTGTGTATACTACCAGACTGCAAATCATTGACAGATATTAACAGTATCACCCACAGCAATAGTGTCAACCCATGTCATACACACGTGTACCCATGTTAGTACATATCTGTAGTAGAATGCATACCGGCCATCGAAAGATACTATGAGATGTTAACAATGTGTACAACAGGGTATGTCACACGTCCCATGTGTCCACTATGCACGGACATGCAGACAGTGTGCACCCACCATGTTCACAAATGTACACCTGCTAATCTATACTGCACACATCACACACGTACTGTCCACTCACTAACACATGCTGGTAACACTTTACACTTCAGCCAAGTGGCACATGGGTGGACAGTACATACTCAGACCTAACACTGGTGTAAACAATGCTACATTGACAATCAGAGCTTTGATGCATAATGCCTGCTCAGATATACCTACAAGGATATCATTACACTTTCCTGTTGACAACTTGCTAATATTGCTACACTGCTATGTTACCCTGTGCATCAGCACCATGTTAGCCTGTTCCTGCATCAATGTTACAGATGACAGGAGGTGGCACAGGTGTCATCATATGCACAGGGTGTGTTGTTGGTTTGCCAAAGCCCGACATTGACCCATCCAATCAACATGTGTGTGTGTGTGTGTGTGTGTGTGTGTGTGTGTGTGTGTGTGTGTGTGTGTGTGTGTGGGACAACAGTACAGCATGGGCCAATGTTGATGTAATGTGTGTGTGTATGTGTGAGCCCTAGTTGTTTGGTTAATGTGTGTGTCTGCATGCACACAGCTCCACCATGTGGCTGCCATATACTGGAGGTTGTGGGACAGCCACAGACTGTACCTGCTAGGCTGTACAGATCACTGTCTCTAGCCATGGACATGGTATCTGTGCCTGGTAGGGGTGCTACGGACAGTATCAGGTACCAACCCTGACTGGGTACTATCATCAAAGGCAGAGGTATGATGACTGGACCCATGTCCCTGCTGGGACTGGCCAGAGCCACGTGCACATGGTCTACTAGGATGGTCAATGGACAGGCCAGCCCCAGTATTGCTGGGGCTGGTACTGCCACTACAGGAGTGGCTGTGATCTGTGGGCCGTCCACGATGACAGCCAGTTGTTGCTGTTGCTGGCATGCGTCCACATCAACGTCTCAACCATCCCGCATGGTCCTGGCTCATGGAAAACACATTGTGGAGGGCATCTAATGTCTCCCCCAACATCTATCAATGACCTCAGTGTAATTCCGGATGGCACCGGCAAGGTCACGGATGCTGTCATTGATAGCGGTGTAATGGGCCCTCTGCGCCCTTAGTCCCTATCTGGTGTACTGTTCCATACGTGCCTGTGCCTGTATTACAGCCCAGAACATACTGGATGTTGTAAGACCTGTGAGGGCACATCTGCCAGGAGCAAAATGACCAACGGTGCTCCCCCGAAAACCCCTGGACATCCACCTATGTGGTACCATTCCAGGAATCCGGCTATGGCTGTTGTGAGGGGATGTATGTGCCATGGGTACCACACTCTCCTGGTCAATGCCAACTGTATGCTGTCCCTCGGCTAAGGCCATTGGTGATGAGGGATGTATTGGCAGTATGAGTGTGCGCATAGATGGGGTTGAACGCTGTGTACTGTCGATTGGCGGACCAATGACAGACCCTGTCAAACCTTCCTGTGCCAGAAAACATGTCTCATTATCTCCACTATTTGTGGCAGTGACTTCAGGTTCCCTGCTGCTTTCAGCCACCCCAAACTCCGCACCTGTGAGAGGAAGACAGGAAACACACTTTACAATCTGTACATGATGTCAGCACACATGCACACATGCACACATGAGCACATGCACACATGCATACAAATACACTCCTCACTACAGCACATACACACACACACCAGCAATCCAACACATACTCAATAGTGGGTGAAGGTGGGTGACAGTATTACAAGGCAAACAGTCACCTCACACGTGTCAGCATGCAGAATATGTGTTGCTCAAGACCATGCAGTGCAAGTGTAGATGGCCCTATTTAATGACAGTATACAATGCATGTGTATAGTTGTTCAGTGATTGGCTACACCCTGGAACACAATGTGTACATGGACATAACATTGCTGTGCAAGTATTATCAGCTCTGCAATGTTCTGTGCACCATCACTCACAGGTATACATACCATGGCTGCATGTGCTATCTGTGTGATACATAGATTTCCATGTCTGATTACAGTGTCTGTGTCCATAGCAGATAATAGTGGGCACAGGTGTAGCACATGCATGCTATGTACACACACGGGATGAGTGGTGCATGTAGATGTGAAGGAATCCCAATGCTCGACATGGCCATTGTATAGTGGTTATGGTGAGTATGGGACATATTGCAGATATGTTGGTGCCAGCCATGACATGGCATGCTACACGACTGCAACATTAAACACCACACATACCCAATGTGTGTCATGTGACCTATACACCCAGTAGCATTCCAGGATATATATGTGACACTTTGTACAGATGGCAACTGCTGTGCATATTGTGTATACTGGCATATGTAAGCACACACACAACATGCTATGCATATTGTATATAGGTGCATATGTTTGCACACACACAAAATTGAGGTGCAAAGCAATGACTGCTATGTGTAGTGCTGTGGTCACTGTAACTGCATGGGGTGTAGTACCATGTGCCATCATCATCATGCATCTTGTGGTCACTCACGGCTACTAATGTGTGACAGGCCACCGCCTAGCATGCTGTACCTGAACTGCAGTGCCGTAGCTACGTTCACAATTACACAGCCACTTTGTACATGGGTGTGTGAGGTGCCCAATAGGGAGCATTGCCTAACATGACTGTGTTATGTGTTGAAGAGTGTTGCACAGCCCCATGATAGGCCTCTAACCCTGAGGTACATCATGTGTGTGTGGATGACATGTGGGATACTGAAGTGTGACCTTACAGCTGGTGTGTGGTAACGCCATATGTAGCATGTTTTTGTGTACTGCGTATGATAAACGTGTTATGTTGTGTACAGCTGTAGCAACTATGCATATCCAATGTGCAGTACGGTGTTGCCACAACTGTGTCTGATGCTCTGTGTATTGCATGTCATTGAGGCAGCTACTGACATTACTGAGCTGTGCAATGTCTTACAGCAAACATGCATGGCATGCATTATGCGTAGGTGTGTTACGTATATATGGCCTACACCTCACCTATGACATGCACATTTCATTACCAACATTGCAGTTATACCACACTCACCAGCATGGATCATCTGCCCTGCTGTCACACCAGAGGGACCTACGAGAATATGAGAGAATTCGTTAGCGGCCATAACTGTGGCATTGCTGCTGTGGGTATGCTAAACTACAGTAGAACAACAGTCAACAGTCACAGGTGTACAGCTAATATTCCAAATATCAGTATTGCACAACACTAGGCAGCACAACTGCTAAACACACAGTACACATCTCACGTAGACATAATCTAACAATACAGTTAACTGTAGTCTACAGATAGGGCATGCTACCTGCTCGCTCCATGTGAACATGCTGGGTGGCTCCGGCCTCCATGACAACACATGTCAGTGGGAGTTGCTGCTGTTGTCCAGGAGTCACCACGCTTAGGAGCAGCTCCTCCACTCTGGTGAGAGGGGGATGAATGGCCACCCCACCACCTGTGGCAAGCTGTTGTCTTTGGATATCAGACGCACGCTGCCGGACATGTCTAATTAAATCACTGCAGTGATGGCGTACCTGCTCATATGTCCGGTTATGCATGCCCCTATGTCATTTACCCAATGAACAAGATCCTGCCACAGTGCAGTCAGCTCCTGCTGGTGCTGGCTGCTTCTGGAAAACAGCATTGTGTAGTGCTGCACCAGGCTTTGCTGAATCTCCTCTTCCTCCACTGCTGTGTAAGACAGGTTACGTTGGTGGGCCATCTGGCTGAAAGAGATATGAACAATATGTGTGAGCCGAGTCCTGTGGCACACTTTACACCTTTAACCACAGATATCACTTTACTGACATATATACCATCCATTTGTCTGTCAGAGGATACAAGTTCAATACCACTTATTGGTTCTCAGGCCACAACTGACTAACAGTGCCTGTCACACTCTATATATCAAACCACTATACAACAGTACTTGGCACACTGTTTGTGAAACAATGCACAACCTTGCCACAGGGGTATATATCATGCCAATGCACGAACAGAGATGTCATCCATTGCAGTAAATGTAAAATACAGTTACAGTAGTACCAGTCAACCACCCTAGTCGTTGATGCCATAGCCCTGCCTAACATATGTGCACAGTTGTTACTATAGGTGGCATACTGCTGTAACAGAGTATATATGTTACAAGATACACACATATACCCTGTAACACACACATGATTGCGGCCATGGTACAGGCATAATTACACACACATCAGACAAACATACAACACACCATTGTATGCCAACACAGATGAGCTTTACCTGTGTACCACACAGTACTGTGTGCCACTACTTACAAACCCTTATGCCTGAGTTATGTCCTCTGTGCAGACTACAGGAAACACACAAGTCAGTGTTTCCAAGCAATGTGAACACACACCATACTGTGCTGTTTAGGCCTACCGCTTCAGGTAGTACTACAGTTAATATGGGAGTTGGATTCAACAGCAGTACCACTCAGTAAGTATACATGTATTGCTTTAGCCTACAATGAGACACCATGGTCGTCAACAAAGAACTACGTCACATCGTATGCCATACTACTATGTCTGCCTAACAGTACAATACACATCTTTTGCTGGCCTCACAGCTAGGATAGACACTACCATGTCAGATACAATTTCACACTAACCTATCACACCTTTACTGACTTTGCACACATTCAGCGTTACACTTATTCAACCTCGCATAGCAGGTATTGCATTGAGTACATGTGTGAGTGCATAGTGTCATAGGTAGGTAATATGCTATTGGCCCTAGGGCCTACAGCAGCCTATCCATATGCTACCCTGGCCTTTGACACACATGTACTTTGTTTTCACTTGCCCCTGTCAACCAGAACCACAGAGGGGATTCCTGGGGTGTATTACCAATCTCCCAAACAATCATCAGGGGTATTTATGACAACTGCTAATGAGGAGCCTTGTTTGCTATTGCTAGGTGGTCTGTTCCAGTGTATGGCATATCTCTGAGATAGGAACCTATCCCTCCAGCATGTGCTGCTTAGTGAGCTGACGAGTTTTAGGGCCCTAGAGCGTGTATCTCGGAGGGATTGTGATATGTTGCTATGGTGGTTGTCAACCAGCTATGGGTCTGACATACCTCTGTATGTCCGGCAGAGGTCACCTCTGTGTGGCCAGTATGCAATACAGTCTAGATGTGGTTTTGTGAGTCAGTCTGCATAGGGTATCTGTTTGCACCCAGTATTACCCTTTGTGAGGTATGTCTGTGGCCTTTCCACCTGCTGTAGTTGTCATGCGAGGTACATACCACACAGGGCATTGTGATGAGTAGAGGGGAACACTGACTTATATTTCCCTAGATGACACACCTGTTGTCATGACACATACCACACAGACAGATTACAGGTCTAGTGTGGCACTGTCTTTATCAAAGAGAAGGCTACTGTCCACCTGTGTCCCATGTTCCCTTATCACACCTTCAGTGTTAGGTAGATCTCTACCTATGTGGTAGTTAATGAGTACAGTGTTTTGGAAAGGTGGAATGGCACTGCAGTATCGACACTTGTCTACAGTCCATGCCTTGGTCACCACACACCTGTTGCAGTACATATGACCCCATGTCTCTCTCTCTCTATGTGTATATAGATATATATATATATATATATATATATATATATATATATATATATATATATATATATATATACACACACACACATATCTATACACATACATGTACACATCCATTGCTGTACACATAGATGTACATATAGGCACATGTACAGTCCACCTTTCATGGTGGGGATATCAGTTATGCGACAGTTGTGGGATGTACAGTTATGTGATTATATTGCACAGTGTTGTGCAGAATGCATTTTTGTGTTCTCAGCCCATGTAGCTTTAGCAAGCCTCACTGGCTGTAACACAGCAGATCTGACAAATCATTCCCACAGCGTTTAACCACCACATGACATATATCAGCTCTGCATGCTGTTTTCTGTGCCACACACTATGACCTACATAGATATATGCACATAACCTTCAACGACAGATATCTGTCCACCCTTCACTAACAGTTGCAGTATGTCCCTTGCCCTATGCACATGTGCAGATATAGATAGATACGTACTGCTGCCACACATGGATGATTTGCAGTGTGTAGAGTACTCTTCAGGAACATCTACTACATGCAAGCACATACATATGAGTTACATACCTTACCTTTGTATTTCCCTGCTCCGTCTGTTGTTAGTTTTTTTTATTTTTTTATTTTTTTTTTTGGTGGTTTGTTTTGGGTTTTCTCCCTCTGTTTCTGTTTCTGTCTCTGTTGTCTGTGTCTCTATCTCTCTCTCGCTCTCTATCTCCCTGTACCTGCAATGATATTATTGCATGTGTGGACATCAGGTACAGCCAGCTTTTCTAGGTATCTGTACATGTGCATGTGACAGCCCCTGCACCAATTTCTGCCCACCATTCAGTAATTGCATGCAGCCTGCTGTGTGGTTATTGCAGTACTCACTGTGATTGCAGCCCACTGCTATAAAATGCTAGGTTAGGTAGGCGTAGCCCTTTCAGCTTTCCAATGTGGGCCCCATGCTTGTTTGCTCTGGACACCGTTGTGTCAGTCAGAAGGTTGGTATATGTCTCTTATCTGAAGCTAGGGTTGTAGCCAGTGATATGCATGTTGTACTCAAACCTGAATGTTGCTGCTTCCAGTACACACTTCTCAGTGTAGACATGTACTCACCCCTCCAAATGCTAACACAGGATACATGGGAGTATGTACTTTCTTTCTAAATTAGACAATTAACTGCCATGCAAATGTGGTTATTGCACTGTATTCCTGTGGCACATGCAGTGTTTGTGAACTGCTATACTGTAATTACTACGTTACTCACTTCTGAACAGTTTGTGGTTTGTTTGTGTTGACATTAGCACAGGCTGCTCAACACAACTGGACATATTTCAGTAATGAGTATGCCTACCTACACCCTTGTTTTTGACTGAATACACAGGTGTGTTGTACCTTTAGGTAGGGGTGCAGAAATGCAAAGAGCATTTTTTATTATCATGTGAGGTTTATCTTGCTGAACATACAGGGTTGCTGTGTACCTGTTAGTCTATCAAGGCAAGTAGTCTGTCTGAGTAGCTCCCACCTGTGGACATATCCAGATGGTAGCTAGAGGTTAGCCTATTATACTTTGTCTGTGCACCACACCAGTCTTTTCAGCACTGGCACATTGGGATTGTCACAGTTGGTTGCTAGCAGTACATGGCTACATCCTGTGATATTTCTGTGTTGTACTCCTACATAAGACCATGTTTGTGGAACTCCTTCCAAAGCTATTTGAAATGTGTGTAACAGCAATAATGCTGATATGTCTGTGTGTTTCTGCCTCTGCCAGGCCTCAGATACTCTCAGGTATAGATTTGAATGGCCTCAGTGAAAGGTACATATAAGTGAGATACACCTGCAATATATTACAGACAAATTGCAGTTGAGACTTTCTTGGGAATCAGAGCATATGTATAACTACACCTTTTCTGACATGCAAGCAGTGTCTACTCTCACCTATTGACATTATTCATTACGTGTGATTCCACACTTCTCTGCCTAAAGTTAGTACTTTTCAGAGTGATTCAGTGGGGCACAGCTAACATTTGTTTACCAATCAGGGACATCCCTGTAAAGCAGTCACAGTTGGAGAGTCTGGCCTCTGCCTTATTCACCTTTGCCAGTGTTTATCCTGGTCTGATACTGTGTGGTGTTTGTAAGGTACTACTGTAACATTATTCCCTGCTAGGATGGCTGGTTCTCTTTTCACAGTCATGTCATGCAATTCCACAACAACTGCTGGTAAAGACCCACAGAACAGGATTTGTGTTATGCCATTCCTAATTTCCATGTACATTCCCTCATTGTAATGCATGATATATTTATTTCAGCACCAAGTTATTTGTATATCTGCTGTGGCTTAGTGGTAATTCATGCAGTCTATTGTGTCAATGGTCTGGGGTTCGAGACTGGCAGAGGTTTTATCGTTTGCTGCTGAGCAGAACAAGGGCCCTGACATAGAGTGACTAAGGCACTTTTAAGCAGTTGTAAGCGGGTTTGCACGGGTTTGCGCGATACTTAGCAATGCTTAGCTAAACGCACACATGCACACACTCGCTTAAACCCACTTACTACCGCTTAAAAGTGCTTACTCCTGCTAACCCCCACACTAATTTCTTTTAAAGAAAAGAAAATGGGGAGATAGGAAAGTGGTGAAAAACGGGGCACAAAGAGGGACAGACAGTAGGTAAACAAGCTCGGGATGTGCAGGAAGGGTGTAGGGAAGGTCCATAGCTGCCCATTTCTTTACCAGCAACAGCTGTGCATATGCAATAAATTTGGAGTGAAATTTGAAACCTTCCACCTCTGGGAGAGGGGTGAGGACAACAAAGTCTGTTGTACTGCCGATTATAATTATCACTTTACATGTCCAGTGGACTTGTGCGCAAAATGGGCAGCTATGTATGGGGTGTAATTTTTTGTGGGTACAGGTTGCCCTTTTTTTTTTTTTTTTTTTTTTTTTTTTTTCAGGTGAGAGTGGAAAGTGAGGTAGAGGAAGTAGGTATGTTCGGGGAGGTAGGTTGGGGAGGTAAACAGACAAGACAGACAAGACGCATACAGGGGCGGTGTATGATATATGGGGTGGGTGAATACAATTCACGGGGACGGATGTTTGGAAATCGCAAGCCCATGAGCCCACAGATGGTAACAGTGGAACTGAGATCCCCACCCATGGGCAGTCACCACTGCATCTTCACAGCCCGAGGGTGGCTGTGCTGAGGGCTGCATAGGATGGCAGGCTCAACCATGAGATGTGCCACTCTCGCCCCGAGCTGGCGTAGGGGATCAGCGACTAAATGCTGGATCTCCCTACGCACCTCAGCCCGGACCCTTCGAAGGGTGACAGGTGGCCCTTCTCCGCCCACGCTTGCACGGGGGGACGAGCCCCATCCCCTGCAGTGCTTCCACCCAAAGGTGGCACAGGACAAATGGAGGAGGGGAGCCCGGGCTGGGCACCGGACCTGCTGGTGCCAGGTGCACTCGCCAGCTGAGGAGGGACAGGTGGGTCCGCTGGGATCGGCCTTCCCATATGTTCTGTGATTAGGTGTGTTTAATTACAACATAAACAACAGCATTCCAGATTAGTTGTAACAGCAAGCAGTAATATTCCCATTAACTCAACACACCAAGGTTCCAACAGTTGAACAGCAAGCTTAACACATGCATATATTGAACGATAGTGGATATTCCAACAGCATGCAGGGATGTTTGATAGCAACATGCCACCATGATTGTGGTGTTTGAACAGGGCACATGCATCAACGTGAATGCAAATATTTATAGAACAATAGGACATATGTCCCAACAAATATTTAAGATTACACATACCCATTGAGGTGTGGAATTGCATGGTTTATGCACATACAGTAAGGTGTAGAAAAAAAACCCAATTAACATCTTATAATTACTTTTAGTCTACACTACATTCCTAGTGACTGCAAGTGTATATCCCCTACATGTATTATTACACTTGCCACATGCATTAAGTTGCGTAATGGGTTTGGCTAGTTCAGTATATACCTGACCTATATTTGACATACTGTCCAAGATGCAGATGTTACTGCTACATATTTCTTGATTGCATTTATATTTCTTTATCTACATATCTGGATGTTTTCACATGACATTTTCACTTCAATTTGTACAGAACCCTACATTTCTTGAAGCACACTCACATTTCTGGGGAACAAATTTACATGCTACTCGTGTGCCAGATTTACTTATGCATGCCAGCCAGTAACTGACTGTTGAGGACTGTATATATGCTTCACAGCTACTAGCACTTCCATCACCCACTTTAGATGGGACTGCACAACTCTGGGTTACCAGCACTTTTTAAAACAGTACTATTTGTATAATGCAAGGGTACAACAACATTTCAAAATAAGTGACACAGATACACTCTGGGTTTTAGACCTTTATTAATGACATTACACACTTTTCCACAGGCTCACTCCTTTATTTGTTATAACAGTGCATATGGAAGACATATTCAAGACATATTATACCTTTATTAATAGGTTAGAACATTCTTTTTCAGGCTCACTCACTTATTTTATATGACAGTACCTGCAGAGATATTATTCCGGACATATTTTACCTTTCTTAATGGGTTACTACACACTTTTTCTGTCTCTCTGACTTTTTTATCTGACAGTACATGCAGAGGACGTATTCAGGCCAATTTATGGCTGTGTTATTGGACTACAACACTTTATTTCATGCTCTCTCCCCTATTTTATATAACAATACATGCAGTATAATCACTAATCTGCCTGGTGGTGCAGCCTTAGCAGCCTATCTGCATAAGCTTGCTGATTCGCAGCACGGTCACCTGCAGTTGTAAAGTAAATGAAGGGATATTGAGACATACCTATCCGTTATACAGAATCAATTATCAATTCTTACATACTGCATTCCATGGCTACCTACTCAGTTGTGGGGCATCTTGCATCCCATGGGCCTCCTGTATCCATTGGTTCAGGTGGTCCTGCTTCCATCTCTTCAGGTCTGCATGGTGGTGACGGACCTGCTCACCAGTCCGAGGAATGCCTGTGACACTGGTGAGGTCATGAGCTAACCGGTTCCAAGCCTCTGCCTTGTACTCCATCCCTTGGAACTGGCCCTGCAGGAGTCTTGACTCATGATGGTGGACAAGGAGCCAAACCATGTATTTCGACTCCTTGATGCCCCAACATTGCGCTCAGAAGCATGTACCCTCTCCAGCACCAGCCATTCTAACTGCAGATGTCAGCTACAATCAGTTGTGGTGAGTATTCCCACCTATGGGGCTTAAATATGCCGTATTTCCCGCACTTTTTTGTGATTGGCCATTTTTGAAAATTCTCAGCTGACTGCAGACCTGCTTAGTAGTGGTTAATCTACTATTTCTAAGTATATGTATGTTAACAGTGGCTGTTTCTCCAAAGCTGTTATGGCTTAGTGGTTCTGTACTTTGATTATGATGCACAGAGTCCTGGGTTCGAACCTTGTCATTCATTTTATTTTAATACTGTCCAGACAGGCTAGGGGGTGTGGCTGCGTTTAAGCAACTTTGCTCTGCGTTGCTCCATGGTGCCCTACGGTGCCCTGGTTGGCGACGCGTGCACGTCCACACAAACACATTGCGCTGGTTAAAGCACTATTTCGCTATGTGCACCTCTATTGTGCTGGGTAAAGCGCTCTTAAACTTTGGGCAACTTTATTGCGCTGGGTAAAGCATTTTTAAACTATGGGCAACTCTATTGCACTGGGTAAAGCGCTATTAAACTATGGGCAACTCTATTGCGCTGGGTAAAGCGCTGCTTAACTGCGGGCAATTATATATCAGGATCCTTTAAAAATATATATTTTGTTCACTGATACATTGGCCATTTCACTGCTTTTTACTAATATTTTAATCATATATGTCAGGTATTATTTCATATACTGATTTAAAACATAAATAAGAAGGAGAGTGGTGGGACTCGATCCATGAATGCCTCCTCTTTGTGCGAATGCTCTACCATTACGCTATTGCTATTTGGTGTGATTTGCATAAACATTCTTTCTTATGCTCTTCCATGTCGGAATTGCTAACTACAGCTAAGCAATGGGCACACCCGCACACACACGCGCAAATACGGGCAGCTATTTTGGGAATTTAAAAAAAAAATTAATGTTTTACTTTTTATAACTGTGATGGGGGTTTACAATATCAGGGAGTGTGGTGTTGGGTGCAAAGACATTTGAGCGGACTCGCTCTTGTGTGTTTTCATTTTACTTTTCCAACCCTTGCAGGGGCATGGACATTTAGACTGCTCGGCAGTCGGACACGCCCCCTGCTTTCCTACATGGTCCGTGTAAGACTTACGGTTGAGTCAGCGTTCTGTTTTAGACTAGTCAGTAGGTATCCTAATATGTTTTCTGGTCCAATAGATGCAGTGCTTCTGGCCTTAGACAGTGCCTTGAAGACTTTTTCTTGTGAGATTGGGAGGGTGGCATAGAAGGGGGTATGTGATCTGTGAATGTTAGTGGGGAGAGGGGTATAAAGTCTGAGATAAATTTATTTGCTAGCAGGCTGGCTATGTCCTCTGAGACTGAGTTAAGTGATACCCTTTATTGTTAGCTCTGTACAGTGCTGGGCATTCTTTTTGAAGTTTCTAACACAGTTAATGAAGGCTTTGTGCTTGTCCTTTGCCTGGTTGGCTGCTTTTTACTTTATATCAGGCTTTGGTGATTTGATCAAGGATTGGAGTTCCCTGCTAAGTTTAGCAAGAGCATTTTTGGTATGCTGGGAGTTAAATTAATTTTTAGGTGCAATGATTTTTTTTTCTCCCATTGTAGAATCGGTTTCTTTTTGGGTTCCAATACAGGAATTTATTTCTAAGTTTGGCATTGTATTTGCCATGGAGAGGGTTATTTACCTCTCTCCACCTATTAAGATGAGAGTAGAATTTGACAGTAAAGAATTCAGCATATGCAATGGGGTTATCACATTGAGAGGGAATATTTATTTTAACCAGGTCATCTCTTGTTTTAAGAAGATAAGCCTTAGTATAATGTCTGAATACTGAGTTATTGGAAGGTGCTTCTGGCTTATGAGTGAATGTAACTGGTTTACGATGAGCTCTGACTAGAGAGAAAAAGTTTCAACTGGTAGGGAACAGAACTGTTCCATGTTGGTAAAGAACAAGTCCACGAATTTGCTGCCCCTAGTTGGGATGTGGACTGACTGGTGTAGAGAGTATGTATTAATGAAGCCTAGGAATCTCTGGGCATTTAAGTTGGGGGATTTATAAGTCTCCCAAGGGGTAGATAGTCACCTAGGAGATTTTTTTCCTTTGGCTTGATGCATAAGAACTATGTACTCATCAGATGGAGATGTGAGCTAGAGGGCACAACGAGGGTGTCTTACAGTTGCCTATGATGTGGTACAGGTTTTTAGTTGGCTATGATGTGGTACATGATTTTTATTAATGGTAAGGTGGATGGGGAAGAGTTCTGCGTCATTATCCTCTCTAACGAGGTGGCATTTTAATGAATATAGAGCCACGTCCACCTTTACTGCCCTCGTCTAGTGCAGTGAGACCTGAATGCGTGGTAAGCATTGAAGCCTTGTACCGAAGGCATGTTCTCTATAGACTTGAATGAGATTTGCATGACAATGCATATTTCGATGCATTCCAGGGTAAGGAGTGCCTGTAGGAAGTGAAGCTTTTTGTTAATACTCCTGTCACTGAGAAGTAAAACCCTTATGATATCCAGATTCTGTTTTGTTATACTTATAGGTTTATAGATTAGTACCAGGCTAACTGCCCTTGTGGGCCATTTTAAGCCCAGAAAATTACTCCATGTGAGAATCAAAACCTGCAGCTTGTGTCTGTAAGGTAAATCCTTTAACCATTATGCCAACCTACTGGATGGTTTTAGGGACTGTCATTGTCTAAAAATGGCACTGTGGGTATGAACAAGTTATTGACCAATATACTAAAGCCTCAGGGGTAGAGAGGTGCAGATCAGCTTTATTGAAGCAGTTTAGACCATTACATCTCTTCCTAGGCTGATATATACTGAATCCCCTTACATGACACCAGAAGCTAAGCCAGTTGTTGAAATCCATAATCTTTTCTTTGTTTTGCAACATCATTCTTGCAGATGGTAAAATACTTCTCGTGGCTAGTTTCATAACTGCCTCTGAAAACATATTCCAAGAGCTCCAACATGTTTGAAACTAAAGTATTGTTAAAAAAGTGATTGTATCTGGGCGTAAATAAACATAGAATCATATTATTTTGCAGTTGACTGCTGCTATATGCCTTTCTTCTCTCTTTTCTGCACGTCTTAATACTGAAGAAGCTGTATCCATGTGTGTCTGTGTATATTTATATTTTTAAGACACACACAGTACAGTCACTGCCACACAAAAAGCATATTGTGTTCTACATCTTATTTATGGTTCTTCTTAGTTTAACATCTTTCTTATAACCTCTGAACTCACAGCTTTTATCCTTTTCTTCATATTGTCCAGTATAAGATACAATTTATATTTACTCTAAATAAAATGGAATAAACTGGTGCATTTTTTTCTGACAATGATTATGCTTTGCAAAATATATGAGGGCTTGTACCGTAAAGCAGACTTGTTATGTAGGAATTTGCTAGTAGCCGATTAAAGGCACAAGATTTAATTCCACTGGGCCACATTAAATAACACCTACACTAAGTGTATACAATCTGTATTCAAGAACATCCCTGCCACATTTTTTGTGCTTTAGTTTAAACTTTGTGGTTTCCTTTATGAATCTCCTTCAGCATTTAAAGCTGCATGAAAATCTTTAAGAAAACTAAAATTAGTTGGAAGAAGGTGTGAATTATGCTTGTGTTGTCTGTTCACTCACAAGGGTGTACACTTAGTGTAGGCTTTAATGAATCCCAAGGCTAATCTTAAATAATTACACTGTTTGATAGAATCTATTACTGCTTTTATCAGAGCTGTTTATCATCTTAAGCTACCTTTTTGACTACACCTTTTTCATCCAACAAATGCTATATAAGTTATCAGAGCTGTTTATCATCTTAAGCTACCTTTTCGACTACACCTTTTTCATCCAACAAATGCTGTATAAGTCATAAAAATGTGCAGAGTCTGTGCTGTCCTGTAGAGAATGCACATCACATATGTAATTCTGAATACAATGCTTTCAGCTATATAATGCTCTACTAATGTTCGCATGCACTTTTTAAGAAAAACAAGAAATCTTTTCCATGAAGGATGCTCAACACCAGAAAATGATTTGAATTTCATGAAATAAAAGTAATCTGACTTAATTTACATTTCTTATTTACAAAGCAAACTTCACTGCCCCCCCTTTTGTTAAGATTTGTGCATCTACTGATTTGGCGTAGTAATACATATCTCTCAACTGTCTAGATTTTCACAGTGTCCAGATTTTTGCTCATATTTTTGGTCTGTTCCTAATAAAATTTGTGGTTTTCTGGATTTTCTTGGCAAATCAGCGAGGATTGAATGCACTAAATAATGACACATATTTGAGTTTCAGACTTTATATTCTTCAGAAAATTCGTACTAACACAAAACCTTGTATTCTAGCAACTAAGTTTTTAAGAGTAAAGTTAAAATCTGTCCCTATTTTTGGGGCTTCATTCCCTCATTATTTTTATCTTTTTCCAGATTTCTTTTGCTCGGAGATTGAGAGCTATGCAGTAATACTTTAATGCCTTTGTAGATTGGATTGTCTGTTCCAGGTTTTACAAGAAGATATAAAAACAAAAGCATCACAATAAGGACACAAGGTTTATTTCCAGTAGCATTACCAGCACTTTCTTTAATACAATACAATTAACTACAACAAATTCAGAAATAATAGCTTATCTGACATTAAAGTATTATTTACAGAAATTTGTATTTTTTACAAAATTGAGTTAAATGTTGTTTTGTGTGTGTAATAATTCACCTCAGAGCTTGTACTAATCCGACAAGTGAATGTGAAGATTTGTACCATTTCATATTGTGTTGCAACATTTAAGTGGTTTTAATGAGTTTCCTCTTTGTCATCGTGTTATTTATTTAGAAAGAATGGCTGAAATGCATACATTGCTCCAACTTTCAACAAAATGAATGATCATAATTCACTAATTCCCCTCCATGCATATTTCTCACCACCATGTGGAATGCGCGCATTAATTACCTTTGGATACTGAAAGTAAGTTATTTTTAAATACGCTTTTCTACAAAACGCTTAAGTACAGCATATCTGTAACCTTTCAGCTGACACATGATCTCCGCCACTGGCTGCTTATGTAGGGAACCTTTATTCTGGCACCATACATATTAAGTATGTTGTGGCTGCAGAAAAACCTCCGTTGTACCCCTCAAGTGATTAGAGCAGCTGCTGTACCGCCATCCCAGTTGTTAGTCCCCTGAATGCTTTTCTCACCATTTGTTCATTAATGACAGATGTCCCTTGTCACCTTCTTCTCTGTCATTGTGCTAGTGATCTGAACTCCTTAACAGTCTTACTCATCCTGTCAGCGATTGTACTATGCAGCTAAACTCAACTATAACTGGTCTGTATTCAGAACCCTCAACCTTTTGTTAACCGCACTCAATAACAACGTTCCATGCTGGCCTTTCTGTCCTTCTGGTCATTAGTCAGGGAAAAAAACTACTTGCTCCCAATACCAAATCAGTTTCTTCCACCCATGCACTGTTTTAGAAAGCAGTGTTAATAGCCCCAGTTGTGTTGATTGGAATATCCTGGCCAATCAATATGTATTCTTATGTGTTACCAGCCTTTGATTCATCTGTTGTCTCAGGCTCATAACTGGACCTCATTCTCCACTAATTATGTACTGAACTGGATCTTTGGTGATTGGACATATGAATACTAACTGACCAGTTTGTCAGCACCTGATTGGCTGGTACAAATATTAACAGCAAATGCTAACAGAAGAAAGAAGAAGGCAAAAAACATTATTTTTTGTGGGGAGGATGTATCAGGCCTGTCTCTTCGTACCACCAAATTTGATTGTGTCTCTAAGTTTGCAGCAAGTTGGAGAAAACTTAAGTTTCTGACAACAGTAGCCTTGGCCAACAAAACAACCTCTCTAACATCAGAGGTAATGGTCTTCAGTTAATTGAATGTTGTATAACTAAGCATTGACGAATATATCTTTGACTAACTCCTGGCTGATGATAAAGTGCAGAATGATTATATTCAAGATTTGCACCTCTTTTGTAGAATACATTGGCTTGTTCAGCATACCATAGCAGATACCCTCTGTCGTACTATCCCTTTGTATTGCTATTGTTCCATGCCTCTTGGAACCCACCATTCCATTGTGCCACAAACAGTGTTTTGTTAATACTAGCCTTTATTATAAGGGACCCTAGTGAATCAGAATTTATCCACTAAGTTCTAACTATAAAATACTTGTGGAAAATGTCACATTCTGATGACTAAAGCATGAAGAATATACTGTTCACTATTTTCTAATGTCTTGTGCTAAATTTCAGTTTTGATGCCGCCTATGAGATTTTATTTTGACCATCTAGAATTCAGAAAAACATGCCATCAAGTTGGAAGGAAGGAACTGTAAACCCTGTAGGATTTTTCTGTTTAGGAAACATGTACAGCTGAGCATATATTCCCAGACTGTGTAATTGCCAGCATGCAGGTGTAATGTACTCTGCAGCCAGTATTCAGGGATGTAGTTATTAACTGATATGTATTCAGAGTCACTTTAGCATTTTCCACTGTGCAACATTCTGCTGTCTCTTCACAATCAAAATCATAACATTCATTTACTTATCCATATGCATCCTGCCAACACATTTTAAGCAGTTTGGTGATAGATTAATCCCAGACCAGCAACTCCCTACCCAAAGAACTTACTCCCCATATTTATTCTGGTCATTCACTCTGAATATGTCAAAGGCACTTGCCACATTTGCTGAAGTATTGGTGCCAAAACACAACTGCTAGAAGCTTAGATGGAAAACTATAAAGCGAACAGAATCTTGTGTGCCACTGCTTAAATAACTACTCTGGTATTTGCTAAAGCTGAATTCTAGGTTCCATATTTTTCCTCGTATTCATAAATAATCCATCGGTTTCTTTATCAATGTAGCATTAATTTTGAATGTGTAGAATTTACCCAAAGGGAATTGCAGTGAATCACAAAATAAGGAAATGAAAAAAAATTGATAATGCTCAACATTAATACTTACCGAATTAAAAAAAAAGTAATCTTGCAGAAGGCAGAAGCCTCTGTATCCTTCATCTGTAGGTTGTGCCCCCCACAACTCATTTCTCTAGATATGTTAATTCCAAGACTTGAAATCTGCATTTAGTTCAGTCAGTGTAATTGTAAAGTCACTTTCTCATTTAAAAAAATCCATGGTCTTTGGAAATGCTCCAAAGTTTGCAACAGGTAATGAAACATGTTTACTTGCTATTATGTTGGTATTATGTCACACAACATTCAAATTTACTGTTTCAGCATCATTTTATTAAAAATAAGATAACCTTTACTAATTTTGTGGATTTTTATGACTCTGGTAGTAGGCAGATTGTTTACCTTGTTCTTTCTAAAACTTTTGATTAAGTTCCACATCATGTGATTACTGACACTATGAAATAGATTTTAATAAATCCTTGCATAATGAATTGGGTGGCTAATTGACTTAAGAATGCAGAGTAAAGATTAACAGCTTTTTTCCCCAGAATGGTCAAAACTAACTGTTGGCATGCCACAGGGGTCAGTAGTGGGACCCATTTTGTTTAGTTTGTGTCTTCATTCATTTCAATGTCTATTCTAACTGGATATCAAAATACACTGGCTGAAAAAAATGGTCTGAATATTAATCCAGACAAGTGTGGTGTAATGTCCTGGTGTAAATACATATGGGTAATATTAAATGATCATTACTGAAAGAATATGAAGAGCTAGGTATTAGAATTGCTCCTTAAAATGTAAAACCCAAGCTCAGTAGGTAACTGAGTATTAAGTCGGTGTTAAACATGAAAGAAAGGAGGGTGATCAACAACAACATCAGGCATCTACAGGAATATTTGCAAATAACCCCCACATGCTGTTCCCAGAGCTACCCCTCTACATTTTATATATAATTCATTCTCAAACTTTATAAAATTGTTTTGTAAAACAATTTCCGTCAAGTCTTCATAGAGATTAACACAATCCTGAGTTGTGCCATTCTCAAACAAGAAATCAGTGAACCATTCTAATCCTATGTTGTGTGGTATGACAGTGTATAAATCTTTTACATCTGTTGTAATGAAAATGTATGGATCCTTATATGGTATTTGAGTAATCTTACATAAAAACTCCCAAGAGTCACGACAAACAGGATCTTCCTTAAAAATTAAACTTTTCACTTTTTTATCTAAAAACTTTGCACAAGGGTGAGCAATTGACTTATGTGCATCCCCAATCAGGTGCATTGGGTGCTGTTGAATATTTTTATGAATCTTAGGCAGTCCGAAAATCGAGGAGGTCATATGGTTGGTTACATTGAGAAAATTATACTGTTCCACAGTGACCTATTGTTCAATGCACAAATCCTCTAATTTATCCTTAATCTTTCTATACACTCCATTAATAGAAATTCTCTTATAGGTGTCTCCAGTTAATTGTTTCATCATAAGAGAATAGTCTGAGTTGTTCATGACAACAAGCCTGGCCCCCTTACTGGGCTTCATGATTCTTATTGAGAAATAATTCATGAACATTTATATAATTGGTACATCAATTTAATGGATGTAAGTACTGAATGTGTCATTATTTTCCAATTAAGAAATTAATATAGTGTGTTCTGTTGGTTTAAATTGACTATATGATGATGATGGGGGCTTGGCGGTCACATGTTTTACTTTGAAATTAAGTACCTTATAAGTAGTGAGTGAGTTTTATGTTATCTGGTGAAGTTTTTATGGAAAAATGAAAGCTCTTATTTTTTATTCATTTTATTATTTTGGTATAATAAAACTTGAGTATGAGCTTGCTTTGTGCTTGTGACCATACATGTTCTTTTAGAAAATGATTCCCTAGGGTGAGAGATATTTTATGGGGGTCGCTGTCTGCATGTTTTTTTCATTTTAGGGGGAAGTGAATATTGTCCAAGTGGCCATACAGATCGCAAACTCTGGATGCAAGGAATACATCAAAAGTCTTGGACAAACGTCAAGTGATTTCTTCAAATTATTCAGTGTAGCACTCTGGATGAACTAATTGCTGTTCGTTATGAATTTCACTTGCCACACATTCCATCCTAATGAAGCTCTTTGCTTGTTATGCTAGAACAGTACTAGAATATAATTCTATGTTCTGTTCTAATAGCAAGTGATACCTACTGATTACGGTAGTTATATAAAGAAAATTCGCCAAAAGAATTGCAGCTTATGATTCTTTTAAATACAGTGAAAGACTGAAGGTAATTGGTCTACATTCAAGCAGCTATTGGTATCTGAGAGGCAAGTTGCTTTTGGCATTCAGAGCCTTTTATGATGAAACATTCAGGGCATTAATGAATATAGGTATTCTTCAAACTAAACTCCTTTACTGGAGAGCCTGTTTCACTCTTAAAATGTGTAGATGTAGAACTTCATTAAGGGCAAAATTTATCACCAATTCTGCTGTCACACCATGGAAAAAAATCTACTTTTAACTGTAAGACAGAGTAATATGCTGAATACTTTTAAGAAATTGCTTGACACTTGTATGGCATATAGCCAACTATGTGGATATGCAGTTCTCCCTATAAGTAAGAAATCACATCGACATTGATCTCCCATGGAAAATCTGCCATCCTTGTGAATTCCTGCAGATGCCTGGTGTCATTCTTGACCTCAGTCTTTCCTTTCATGCACAACATTGGTGCAATCATCAGTGAGGTACAGTCAACTCAAAACTGTCTTTTCACCCTTGAATCAAAAAGCTCCATTAGCAAGACTGTCCTAATAACCAAACCTGAATATACCTCTATCCTTGGTCATCCTTGGAAATACCCACTGCACATTGCTACTACAAAAACTGTAAAAATGTATAAACATAAATCTGACTTCAGAATACACTACGTTTAATTCCATTAATGCTCCTTATGCCATTTTGGTTACTAAATGATCGACTTTTCTTTTTTCCCCACCTTGTTATATAAACTGCTTTACTTTAATTTTAATTACCCTACTCAAAAGCCACTACTGTTATTGTTAGTGGACATGCCAACAAAACAGAATGCACCCCCCTTATCACCATTTCAAACTCTTTACTTTTGAAAGAGCGTTAAATTAATTTGGGCAGAATATCATTCCCGTATGCATAATATATCTTCCCACTGTTCGACTTTTCAGGCAAGTATAATTAAGTTACCTTACTGACAACTTCCAGTCAGTGTTTCAGAGATGTCGGGTATCACATGCCATCATTTGAATACAAAATATGCCATCTTCAAATCAGTCTTAATCTTGTATCGAAACAAATTAATCTAGTAAAAACTAACTTTATTCCTCATTGCAAGTATCTTTTTGTCTTATGTTCAAAATATTTATATTTTTGACTATTGTTACTTAGTTTTGCAGTGTTACATAAAATACTGTTGTCATATTCTTTTAATATACATATATTTTACTTGTAGTCACAGCTGAAAAATGCCTTAGATCTTGCCCACCTACGCAGTTAATAAATGGCATGTAAGTAAGCAAAGTATCTAAAATTTCCATAAAAAATAACTTTATTCCCTTGGAGTCTTTGCCCAAATTCTCTCTTGGATTCAACCAGACTCACACCTGAGGCCAGTAAGGAGATTATGAATGCTTGTGCAGTGTCACATTGCTACCGAGGAGCGTGTCTTAACATGAACTACCCTTTGGCATCCTTATCAGCACCATGATTGATGCATTGGTAGGTGCATGCTTGCTTCCCTGCATGTGCAGTCTCTGAACAAGCAGTATACCCAGTTGCAGCATGGAGTTCTCAAAGCTCTTAACACTGCTTACTGCAGCATGCCTAGGTTGCCTCCCAACCCACTGATGGACAAGCTGATGTCAACCAGTCCCATCCACTCCTTGTGGCCCCTTTGAGTACCAGTGTCTCAAGTTTGGAACACAACAAGGGCTTTATACCAAGGGTGGAATGTATTTTCTGATGCTGTGATGTTAATACATAGTTATTCTGATATGTCACCTACATGTATTTATGGTCCTATAGTATTGAACAATGTCACCATGTCCCGTTGTTGATGTTCAGTTTGCACTTTTTCTGTAACTTTTATTATACAATTAATAGAAAAAATATGAAGTTGTGGCAATTATTTCTGCTCTACTTGTACGATTATGTATGTGCTTTCCTGCCCTTGTGGCTTATTTTACATGGGGGAAACTAGACAAATATTTAGAAAGAGATTACTGGAACATGTATGGAACTGTCACAGCGGGAATTTGCGGAGGGCTTTGACTTAACATTTCATGGAATGTCATGTGGGAAATCCTGATGTTCTGTGTTTTGCTTTGTTAGAGCATACTGCTTTTAACTAGTGATATGGTGTTCTGTCAAAACTGCAAAGAAAGTCTTTCACCTTTTGGTGTTAATTAGGAGTATAATTGGAATATATTTCTTGAATTTTGAAGAGATCATCTTGATTAATTGAATTATAGATGTTAATTAAGGGGTGCTTCTATTTTATACAGCTATTCTTTTATTTGATTGTATCCTATGTGGAAGACTGTGCTGAGATGCCAGGGAAAGAAACTGGATTTTTATGGAAGTCCTGGCAATTTTTAATACTTTTGCACTTCCTTATTTTATTTACTCAGAACATCTAGCATTTTAAAATAAACATCGCATGTGGGCTACCTAACCTTTAAATGATGAAAAATGTCACCTATTTTTTGGTGAAACACAAAATGTACTATTTTGAGGAGGTGAATGAGTATGTATAATATTACTATGAGTTTTCATGTTTATTTTAATATAGAAAAATGATAGCATAGAATATGTAATCACATGCTGTCTTGGTAGTCTGCCTTTTGCGTGATGAAGAGAAGAACTCTCTTAACAGGACATGTACTAGTTTTTTATTTAACTCACATACACTTGTTTTCTTAAGTGATAGCTTATCTTGAGATTTGTGCATTAGGCTAGCTACTTGGAATTCCTGCATAGCTGAAACTCTAACCATGAGTGCTGCTTTCTGCACATCATATAACTTTATATTACCCTGTTATTAATGAAGTTAGATTTCTTGTTAATCTGCAGCCCTATGGGAGTTGGTGGGAAACAAATCTGTATGCAGGACTTTGCTTATTCCAACATAATATGTATCAAGCCTGGCAGAAGAAGATCTCTTTGCTGAACTGTAAACAAATATTTCTTGAGCTAAAGCACTGTTTTATAAGTGGTATACTTAAGCGATGGAAATTATATATTCAGTACTGATCAGAATACTGTAGTAGCCAAGTATTCAATGAATACCCACATGCATCATCCAGCTACTTGAAACATGGAAAGTTCAGAAATGACTTAGCCCCTGCCTTCGGTACATCCAATTTACAATTCTCTCATTAAATGCATTTTATGTTTTTTTTTTTTTTTTTTTTTTTGTTGTAAAGTATATGAACATCAGGAGACAACCTAATGAATTATATATTTGATGACTAATTCAGATATCAGCATAGAAAGAGCTATGGAAGTTATGTTGATATCAATGTAGTGGTCCTTTTCATCTACAATAGAGAACTCTGCATTGACCGAGTCTAACCCAGAAATCACAACTGTCATTAAAATGCAAGAAAAATGAAATGACTGCACATGCATCCATTTACTACATTGCTACTCTGGTCTTCAGGCGGTTGTGCTCATTCGAAGAAAAAATTGAGCTAGCATGATAATGTCACTGTGTGCACAATACCACAGTGTCCTTCTACTTTCCTTATGTATGATAAAGACAACCACAACAAATGCTATATATGCAAAACTATTACACAAATCTCAGTTATGTTTGATGCCAGTTATTTCATGACACATTTTCACTTTAAACATTTGTTTTACACCACTCATTCATATTTTGATTTAATGCTAAAACATTTGTGCAAACTCATCAGTAAAAATACTTCTGAGAACTCAGGCAAACAGAAAAATGTATTTTACAGTCTCTGTTGCACACTTTCTTACAGTTAACTGCTAGTTTCAGAGTTCACAACGTCTCCATTACTGCCAAGGGCCAGGCCATTCTCTTTTGACTGGTGAAGTATTGTTGATGAAGATGGAGTTTTGCAACGATTTAAGTTTGTAATTACACGAAGCAGTTTACCCCTGTAGTGGTCTCCTGCAAGAAAGTACAAGATAGGATCGATACAGCTGTTAACACTAGCAAAAGGCCTTGTCACTTTGTAGGCTACGTTAACCATGTTCAGCTCTTTACAACTGGCGTCATACAGCCGAAAAGTATAATACAATGTCCTTGTTATATGAAAAGGCAAAAAGCAGATGGCAAATGCTGCCAGAACTATGATAATCATCTTTAGTGATTTCTTTTTTGTGGCTGTCATAGTTGAACTAGAGTGTGGTATAGAAGGCTTGCATAATTCTTTCGCCATCAGGCAATAGCAGACCACTATTACCAGAAAAGGGACACCAAACAACAGGGTCATGACAGCAGAACTATAGTATACATATTCATCAAAGTCTTCTGGTTTGGTGGTGTCATGACACAGAGTATCATTCCCTCTGCCACTTATTGTGACAAATATGAGGTTAGGAATGAGGCAGACAATAACAACAATCCAGATGACCACTGATGTAATTTTAGCATATTTTGCTTTGACCCACTTAAGGGACCAGATGGGGTGGCAGATACCAAAATAGCGGTGCACACTGATGCAGGTGAGAAAAAGGATGCTAGAATACAGATTGGTATAGAAAAGAAAACGGACAATCTTGCACAGGGCCTCTCCAAATGGCCAGTTATTACGGTTTGCATAATAGTATACTAATGTAGGCAATGACAGCACATATAGTATGTCTGAGACTGCCAGATTAAACATGTAAATTGTGTTAGGGCTCCATGGTCTGATCTTGCATGTAAACATCCATATGGCAACAGCATTTAGAACAAGGCCACAGACAAACACAAATCCATAGGAGATGGGAAGCAGCACGTATTTAAATTCCTCGTCAAAAACACAGCTCTCTTTTTCTGAATCATTAGATGCAACTTCTGTAGAAGTAAGATTCTCCCCTGATGGTAAATACGTTGTTCCCATAATATCTTAAATTGAGAATTTACCTGTAAAACAGATAACAGAATAAAAACACATTTAACTTCAGCTGAAAAAAACATAAACAACATTATCTTAAATTATTTAATTTTTAGTGCATTATGTACTATTAATGTGCTGACTTACTAGAAATTATGTTTCATTGGACCTCCAATATGCACTTCAACAGCATTACAACTTTTCAAAATATTTTCATAAATCACTGCGTTCATTTAGCAGCTGACTTGAGATACCACTTCACTTTGAAATGACTTGAAAAATATTGGCAGTCCTCAATATCAAGAGAAGATGTCTATTCATGTTGACAATGCTAGTAGATGCCTTATTTACCACTAGTGGGTCAGCATCCACAGACTGTTTACCAGCACTTCAGGCTTCTAGTCCACAAAATGCTCACTGCAAGCCCTATTGTAGATGTTCTGCCTCTATAAACCTCTGTATTCATGCATCAATTACAACAGCACCACCTATCACAGTGACTGTGGTCACAGTGTGCATTTGTTGTACAGTACTGAGATGGCATATGCTACATATGGCAAGGCTGTGTGCTGGCCATCAGGTCCCAGCCACTCCTGTGATCAGAAGCACCTGTCTGCAAATGGCTACCCCATGAAATATGTTGCCAAAGTTCCTGTTAAAGACTCAAGCTGTAGCTGATTCATGCAATAAAAATTGATCAGCAAGACCCACAACTCTGTCTTCTTACTTGTATGAGTTTGTCACACCCATTTCTGATTGTTATGTTTCTCCCATTTCCAGTATGTACAAAACTACCAATGGACTGGTTCCCTCTATTTGAAGACTGGTGATATCCTGCCTGGATGTGCTCAGTTCAGTTCTCTACCAAGCCATCTTATCTTCTCTCAGAAAGTGGAGTTTCCATCTGTTGTAAAGGATAAACTGCTTATTTCCATGCCACCTGAAGAAAGTGGGCTTAGATTCTGATTGTGTGTATAATCAAAGATCTCTCTGGTAGATTCTGATGGTGTGTATAATCATAGATCTGTCTGGTAGATTCTGATGGTGTGTATAATCACAGATCTGTCTGGTAAATTCTGATGGTGTGTATAATCATAGATCTGTCTCTATCATTCCATTTGCAAATAAGGTTTTAAGGAAGGTGGATACTTCTGGTGGTAATGGAGAACACTAACCCTCACATAACTCTATGTCCAGAGTAGTAAGCGATGTCATTGCATAAGTTGCAGTGTTTTGTGTAACCACCAGAGCAAGCACAGTAAACTGCTTTAAGCCTTTTTTTTTTTTTACTTCATTTGTATTATGCAGTACGGAATCCCAGATTCCCAAATTCCCAATTGACAGTACCACAATACATACAAATGAGTGGTTATCCAGCTTACATTATAAACCATCCCAATTAGTACTGAGATGGCAAATATTTATAACAAAATAAGTATTTTTAAAAAGAACATGAAATGTGTAATTTTTGCAGTCATCGCACCATTTGCAAACTGTCAGATATGGAAGTGAAGTTTTCTCTAGTTGTTGACAAGAGAAAATTATCTTTTTTGTATCTGTTCCATTGGTAGTGTTGTGGGGGGGTTGCTACCCAAGTTTAACCCCAATTAGTATTTTTTTAAGATGCATAGTTAGGGGGTAAAGCAGGGATGGTATCCTCCTTTGATCTCCATCTGGCAGTCGGTACAGATGGCTAAGGCTGAGAGCAGTAGCACCTGTGATACAGAGTTTGATTCCCTCACCCCTCATGTGCCGACTGTGTGACCTGCATTAAGTCACTTAACCTATGATGTTTGGGGGCAGCTGGGAATTTGGACTAGGGTCCTCAATGGTCTTCTGGACTACAAGCCTAGTAATTTTCTATGGACCTGTTAAACTGTCAGAACAATACTGTAGCAGGTGTCAAACTTTGCTACCACCATTAACATTTTAACATATGTGCAAAAAACACTGTCAAGGTATAGTGATCTCCATTATTACTCCATATTATAAAAGTTAGATATTTATGACCAATTCCAATCTTGTTTTCTGCCCAGACAGAGTGGTGATATTATGATTAGAGTCAGCCATTATCTCCAAATGATCAGAGAACTGTGCAATTATTCAGTCTCAATTCCATTAGATCTCTTCTCAGCACATAACATGGATGATAGGAGATTCTTTTCAACTGACTCAAATACTGTGACATCACAGGGGACACCCCTTGAGTTGTTTGCCTCCTACCAGTTTGAACAAGCACAAAGAATATAGTTTCAGATGTCAGTTTATCGCCTGCCTCTTTCCTCACCTAGAGTGTGCACAGGGTCCATTTGGACACCTTTTACACAGAGTATACATTTCTTCTGTGGACCCAATTTGGGGATTGGGTTTATATGATCACAGTTGTCATGCTGCTGACATGTATCTCTACCCCTCATTCCTGTGGGAATCTATCTGCCATACAGAAAAATAAAGGTCTGTTGCAGAAAGAAGAATGTTAATTATGATAAATGTAAGCACCTTATTAACATGTACCCATGATGAAAAAACTTCATCAGACTAGAGAGGATTAAATTTACATTTTAAGTAGCTTTCATTAAAACCATGTATGCCATAGTCACTTCAAACACCTTGATAAATATTTAAATGATCTACCATACAACTGCCACTAGAGAACGGGAACATTTCTGTAGACTATAACAAGTGGAAACCCTCACAGAAAAGATTATTGTAAGGCGAAAACAAGAAGATTAAAGCTGTGATCTTGGCTACCAATTACTAATTTTTCACTAAAATCTAACAATGAATGATCTTTAACACCTTTATTGAATTATCACTTAAGATATATGCAAAGATACATTTATATAAAATAAAACAAACCATATTTACATGATCCCAATTACAAACGTTATGTATCACATGTATTCTTTTGTATAACTATCATCAATCCAGCATTACATAAATTGCTCAATTCCTGCCTTCCTTGAAACCTCACTTTTCCGCAAAAACATTATTCTGCATGCATTTTTCCCATAATTTTCATTTTTTTCTTTGTAATCTGCTCCTGCTTCTTTCTAAAGACATGATTTCAGTTCTTTTATCTCTGTTACAATATTCAGTACTTCAAATACAGTTATTTTTGACTTTGAATTCCATTTTCTAGTGATTGCTTTTTTTGGCAGCCACCAAAATTAAACTTAACAAGGTCCTCCTATGCTTAGACAATTCAGATCCTGTATTCCAGTTCAAAAAATCATTTCCTTAGTTACAACCATTTGCTCACCCAATATTTCTGACAGAGTACTCGGTAGGGAATTTTTAAAGTGTGCCAATTCATTACACTCCTAAAACATATGCTCCCAGTTACCTATTTCTTCCTCATCACACCTCCAACATTTGCCATCTACCTAAGGAAAAATTATTTGGAGTCTTCTTGTGGTATGAAAGCATATTTGTAAACACTTCCAGGCAAAAATCCAAAATCTTCTAGACTTTGTTACATATTATGGAGACACACATATGTTCTCCTATTGTTTCCTTGTGAATTGCTTATCCAATCTCTCTTCCCAGTCTTTTTTAAACTCTTCTGATTGGCTCCTATAATTACCATGCAGTATTTTATATGCTGTACTAATTATTCCTTTTTTAACAGCTTATTCCTTTTTAACAGCAGTTTCTGCTCTAGATTCAACTAAAAACTCCACCACATTAGGTCTTTCATGTGGGATTCCCCTATTCCTTTCTGTTTGCCTGTACTCTGATATCAATCCCCGATTGGGATGGCAGTCTCTGGCTTGCAGTCCAAATGTCTTTTAGGCCTCTTCCCTTTCTCTCTCTCTCTCTCTCTCTCTCTAGCTAGTTTCCCAATACCTTGGTTTCTTTCTCAGTTCTCTTCAATAAATTCCAGCCCTATCTTGCCTGTTCTCTGTATCCATAATTGCAGTCATCCCTACTGGCAACATCTCCTTTCTTCATTCTCATGTTTGGCTTAGTACCTAGAATACTTTCTGCTATTTATTAATATAATATTCTGTATGGCTGTTATTCTCCTAAAGGATCTGCTTCCAAAATTCCGCTCTCTCCTTATACTTGAATTTCCCTCCTACTTTATTCATACATACATACACACATATTCCCTTTCCGCTTTGAATTATAGCTTTCTGCCTTTGTTATGTATATGGGCCTTAACTGTATAGCTGCAAAATTTCCCTTCAAATCAAGTAATCCTAAACCCCCTTGTTCTGTTGGAAGGATCAACTTATCTCACTGACTCTTGATGTCTTACACTCCCAGAAATTTCCTTCAACTCTTTATTAATTATTGTCTGCAACTTCTTCCATGCTTAATGCAGTTGCCCGTCCCTAGTGTAAATTTGATCCAAGACACTTCTTCCACTTCAGTGTCATTGTCTCATTCTACCTAATACAGAGAGAACTTTTGGGAAGGCCAACTCCCTTAGTTTCTTAAACTTGAATTATCTCATTTCTCCCTTTCCACTTTGCTAAAAAAAAGAAACTTTATTCAGCTGCTTTTACAGTATTTGTGTTTCCTCCTCCTACTCTATCACTTTATCTTAGTTTTTCTGATACTTGTTCTCTAAAGTGTTCAATTGCATCTTCTCTGCTGCATTTATTACTGCTTGTTTTTAGTCTGTATAAATTTTAAGTGTTATTCTAAGCCTCTTAGTTTTGGTTTAAGCACCTGACCTTTAGGTGTACCCCTTTGCTCTCCCTGGCCTCTCTCCCTCTGATTCTGACAAATATGGATGGACAATTTCCTACTGTTTCTCCTGGCTGCCTGGTTGATATGGGCATTCTGAGGCAGTGTAGCAACTGCCTCATGTACATGGACAACCATATACTACTACCACCTAGGAACACAATTTGCGAGAGATGCAATTACATAAAGAAATTACAGTCTATGCTGTCTCCCACACAACCCAGTATATCTGGCAGTCAGAAGGTTATCAACACAATCACTATATCTTTGACACCACCCACAACTACACAACAAACATCCAGATATGCAGAGGTTCTCAACAAAAACAAAACCAATGGAGACCTCAGAGGCAAAAACATATGAGAAATGCACAACCCTCCACACCACATACAGTGTATAGTCCACACACCAGTGTCTCACAACCACTAAGGCCTAACCATAGACCCAACATATTAGTCATAGGAGACTCCATTGTGAGACACACACATGTGCCTCTCACCAATCTGGATAAGGAAAAAGTCACGGTTAGTTGTTTGTCAGGTGCCAGAATCCACCATATCACACACGCACTCAGGTCTCTCAACAACAGGTACTGTTATGACTTTTTCATAGTCCATGTTGGCGTGAATGACTTGAGATGCATCTCCCTGGACTATATGAAGAGAGATTTGATTGAGCACTCTGAATATGTGTCCCAGGCAGGTATGGCTGTAGCCTTAAAGGAGGAGTGTCAAGATTCTGTTACTTTGCTTGTTTTGGTTAAGCTGAAAGGTCATGTGATCCTATTGTTTACATTCAGACAACTTTTAGTCTGATGGCTCATGTTACAATATCTTGGGGGAAGGGTAACGTAACACTTCAGGAAATGAAAATGGTTTCCTGTGTGTTCTTCTGTTTACAGCCCCACACCAACTGGAATATAGTGAAGTAGTGCTTAGTTATGCCACTTTTTTTTTCCTTTTTTTTTTTTTCCTTTGTATCTAAGTAGCTCTCTCTTTCACTTTGCAGGCAGATACAGCTTTGGATTTTTTTTAAAATATTTTCTGCTACATAGTTGCTTGGTTATTTTTTTAGACGGCTACAGTGGTGCAGCGGTTAGCATTGTCACCTCACAGCAAGAGGTTCTCCAGTTCAATTCTCAGCTGAAGCGACTTCTGTGCGGAGTCTGCATATCCTACCCATGGTCAAATGAACTTTAAAGACATGCAGGTAGGTGCATGCATGTGTGGGTGTGCCTTCTCTAAAGGTTGGGCACCGGGCTGGCAACTCGACACCTTAAAAATCCACTGCCAATCATTAGCGAACCGGTGATCCGCTGTGGCGAACCCTAACCAGGAAAAGCCAAAAGAAGTTGCTTGGTTGTTTTGGTGTACTGCTGATGAAAATGGATGTAGTGGATGCATTTTATGATATGGTCTTGAGCAGTGTTTGTTTGCATATTTACTATTTGTTTACTGGTAAGTGGACTGGTCTATTGACCCTTTTTAGCCATGACCTGGGCTCAAAGAGCAGACAATATATCACAGTCTTTGGTGTACACAGCAAAATTCTGAACATAATGGTAAGACTGAATGCAGATAGGGTAAGATTAAAAGATCCAGTCAGAGTGGATTGAAAAAAAAAAAGTATATATAAAATGCAAGCCAAGATACACGTAAAAATACACTGCAGCCATACTTATCATAGGAAGTCACTGGACTATTGGCCCTCAGCCACTTATAAGCCTAGCCAAGAGTTCAGTCAGCACCTGATGCCCCTGTCCAGCAAGGACACAGGTGGAACCCTAGGAATGTATTTTCTGCTTCCCATCTAGTTATCCAGATTGTGTTTAAAAAGAGCTAAAGAGGTTGATGTGGAGAGGGAGTCTATTCCACAGATGGGGGAGTCTCTGGGACACAAATCTGTCCCACCAACATGTCCTATTGATGTCACAGACCAGGCTGAGGCCGTGAATGCGGATTACTCGAGTGGAGCTTGACTTGTGGATATGCAGCAGTCCCATCGAGGCATGTTTCGAGAGTGCCTTCTATGCCAGACAGAGGTCACCTCTGAGGAGTCTGTATGAAACTGAGTAGAGGGAAAGGGCTTTTAGCCTAGCTGTGTATGGTAGATTTTTGAGGTCCTGGATTCTCCTAGTGAGGAACCTCTGTGGTCTGTCCAGCTGCTGCATGTACTTTGCAAGGTACATGCCAAATGGGGCACTGTACTCAATAATGGGCCTTATACGGGAAGAATACAGGGATGTTATGACCTCCTTGTCCCTGGATGAGATGCCCTTACGTATGAGGTGGGCCATGTAGAAAGCTTTCTGTACAATGGAAGCAACATGGCGGTCAAAAGTCAGATTGCTATCAACCTGGGTGCCTAAATCCCTCATGATTGATTGCATGCTTAGAACATTGTTATTAATGTGATAATCTGTGGGGACGTCACTCTCTCCAAAGGGAATGAGGGTGCTTTTTTTGATATTCAGCTTGAGACCATGTTTCTGGCATCAGTCATTTGTTTGGGTGAGACCCTTTTGGAGGATGTCCACATCACTAGAGGAATTGAGGACAGTGTCCAGCTTCCAGTCATCTGCAAACTTTAACTAATAAAAAACTTCCACAACCGAATGAAGTAACCAGTGTGAAAAAAAGTAAATCAAAATGAAGATAACTGCTGGATACACATGACAGACTATTTAATACAAAAATAGAAACAGATAGCAAGCGCTTTCACAACCAAAATGCCACTTCATCAGACTGCATTTAAAATCAATAACAGACTGTTTAAATAGCATGATATGGCTGAAACCAACCAATCAAATGCTGCACCCATCAAACACCTGTACTAACTGAAACTGGATCAGAACAACATCTATACTAAAAAATAATTGATAATAATGGTCAGCATTTGCACATATGACTAAAATATAATAAAAGCTATATATACATACAATGAAAAAAAAAAAAATATATATATATATATCACTGCTAATGCTTCAGGTTTCTGGATTTCAAAGCAGGTTTAAGAGAAACCCTACTATTCAGACCTGGAAATTTGTCTGCTTGAAAAAACAAAATCCACTTCTGCTCAGTGCCCTCAGTCTTGTTGTATCTCCTCTTATGCTGGTCTGAACAATTTCTAACACCAAAAATCTAAATGTGTGGCCAGTACCTTCCATCTTAACATGTAATGCCAAAGCATTACTATCTTTACAATTCTTTATATCTCTGAGATGTTCTAGAATCCTTTCTTTAAGTGAACGGTTAGTTTTACCAATATAGAATGAATAACATGATATACAATAACAGAAATAAACCATGTTCTTAGTTGTACAGTCTGCATAGAAGCTACAGTCAATTTTAAACCCTAACATGGGATGTATAAACAAAGCTCCTTTGTGAATATAAGCACATGCCATACATCTCCTGCAGGCAAAAGTGCCTAATCTATCAGATCTGGTAGATCTGAAAGTTCCATAGGACTTGTAACACAAGTGGCTTTTCAAAGTTCTGTTGTTGCGAAAAGTAAAACTGGGTGTGTCACCTATCACTCCTTCTAGTTCACTGACAGTCGATAAGATGTCCCAGTTTTTCGTAATTACATCACAAACTGTGTTGATGTTACTAGCAAAAGTAAGAGGCATTCTTACTACATACTCCATCATATTTCTATCATACGGAGCCAATGCTCCTCCTTTACTACCCAACTCAATCCGCTTATCTTTCTTAACATAAGGGGGTGCACACCTACCATGCCTCTCACTCCATGTATTTCTCATTTCATTATCGATATAATTTTCACTATATCCCCTATCTAGAAACTCACACTTGAGTGAGGCTATTGCAACTCTTAACTGATCATCATCACTATGTAAATGCATAATGCGGTAAATCTGCCCCTTTAGCACATTGCGCTTGGTATGTCTAGGGTGCATGCTCCTACTGTGTAGGAGGTGATTCTTTATTACTGGGTTCCTATAGAGCATGGTTGAGACTGAATTCATCTGATCTCTCTTCACTTTAACATCCAAGAATTCAATCTCACTCAGGGAGTATTTATAAGTGAACTTAAGAAAGGCACAAATCCCGTTGATGTAATTTAAAAAATTTAATCAAACTGACCTCTGTGCCCTGCCACAACAAAAAAATATCATTCACAAACCGCCTGTACCATACTATCAAGGTACTAAAGGCATTGTTGGAAAGGATATTAGTGGTTTTCCATTGTACCAACGACAAGTTGGCGTAGCTGTTGGCACAAGCTGTACCCATCGCTACTTCAACCTTCTGCAAATAATATTCTTCACCAAAGATGATCACGTTATTTTCAAGTATGATTTCCAGTAGGGCACATAAGAGTCTGACTTTATCTGAGGCCATATTTTTACTTAACAACAGCTCACTCACATTGTCTATACCCCAGGTGTTGGGGATAGCTGTAAACAATGATTCTATGTCAAGGGTCACAAAAAGACACTCATTCTCAATGTATTCAAGATGATCACTCAGCTCTCTCTAAAAACTACTGGTGTCTTTCAATACTGTTTCATACTGATCTAAAACTGGTTGTAGACTCTTCTCCACAAATATGGACAAGGGCTCAATAGCCCAGCCCCTACTGGACACTAATGGACGCATAGAGAGGTTAGTCAAATTCTTGTGGATTTTAGGTCATATACTATAGGTAACATACAGATTGATGCCTACTTGACAGAGTTTATCTATTATGCCCGAGTGGGGAATAGTGTTGAAGGCTTTGGCCAGGTCAAGGTAGGCGGTGTGCACTGTCTTCCCCTTGACCATGGCTTTGGTGACTGTCACAAAGAAGTCTACCAAATTTAACAGACACGACTCCCCTTGACAAACCCAAACTGTGTGGGATTGAGAGTCATAACAGTACCTGTTGTTGAGAGACTTGAGTGTGTATGTGATATGGTGGTGTCTGACCCCTGACAGACAACTAACCATGACTTTCTCCTTATCCAGCCTGGTGAGAGACACATCTGTGTGTCTCAAAATGAAGTCTCCTATGAGTAATATGTTGGGTTTATGGTTAAGCCTTAGTGGCTGTGAGACACAGGTGTGTGAACTATGTATATAATACATAAACTCCTATATGCATGTGGAAAAAATTATGTATAACATGCCACATTAAGGGGCTGAGAAAAGTTTATTAAATGTATTCTATTATTCATGATATAGCATGCTAAGTTACCTAACCATTGTCATGGTAACATTTGCTGATATATTCAGTAAAGAGATGCTGTTTAAGTGCGTCTTTGAAGCTTTTAATGGTTTTTAGATTGTTGATATCAGTAGGTAGGTGGTTCCAGCTAGCAGATTACAGTCTAGAGAAGGTGGTCTCACCTATGGCAGTTTTGAATGGAGGGGTTACTAGACATAAATTGTCCTGTGTACTTCTGAGTACATTAGGCTTGTCTTAAAATGGTAGTTTCCCTCTTGGATGGGAACAGTGACTATGTTATAGAACTTTATAAATAAGAATACTTAGAAGAAAAGTGGTCCTTTAGCAAATTAAAAAGGCACATCTGGAGGTCTTCTGATAAAATGAATCTGCACTGATTCTGAACTCTCCCCAAGCTGTTACAATATACATGGATGCAGTACTTTTTTCTTTTCAGGTTATTTAAGCAACTCTCCACATAGTATTAGAAATCATATGCAACCTAAAATCTCATTTCTTATGTGTCATCAATAAATATTTTCAGAGGGTGGAGGGAATGTATTCCTTATTCTAACAAATGTCATGCCCAAAGTTACCAAGCTATGCTGTATACTTGTAAAAGGCTGTTTTGTAATCGTTCATCATGTTATGAAATACCAAACATAAAAGATGGACACCTACAAGTTGCTGAAAGCTGAAATAAAAAAAAATGTGAAATAATAACCTAAAAAAAAAAAATGAATATCAATGCATCTTGACAGTCCTCCAGCAGCCCATGTGGGGACTGCACCACTCATAGCACTACTACCTGATTATACCTACTCTGAAGTTCCACAATATTGTGCCAAGCGAAGAAGGGAACTTACAGACAGCAATAATTCATTATGTGCTTGGCCCAAAAATTATGCAGCCTTGGAATGGGGAATCTTAAAGTATCAGGAGAGTTGGGGTTGGGGGCAGCACTCACATAGAGGATACAGTTGTCTTTTGCCTTCACACTAATGTTCTTTAGGAATTTGTTATTTATAGTGCTATACTTTGTCTTTAGGAATAAGTCCACTGTTTTTCCAAATGATTCTGCAACATCTGTCCTTGGGGATGTTGGAGTGGCCTTTCCTGCATGAATGTGAGATTTTATTAAAGGATACAAAGGAACTCCTCATGCATAATGATATGGTTTAAATGAGGATATTGTCTCTTCAGATGACTGTGTAAGACAGCATAAGCCACATGGACGTAGGACGAGTAGCTGACAGCATCATACAAGCATATAGCCAAAGCATTTGGGAATGCTGGGAAATTATATCCTAGTAGGTAGGCAGCCCTATCAGACTTAAAATGAATGATTTAAATCCATACACACACACACACACACACACACACACACACATATATATATATATATATATATATATATATATATAGATATATAAAATGTGTGTGTGGGGGGATCTGCTTCAAAATCTTGAAGTTCAAACACATTAAAGATTAAAACACCAATCTCAACAATTAAATTTTTTACAGGGGAGCATGTACCCCTTCACCCCATGTGGGGCGGGGGAGATTTATCCTCCACTCATCATGCTTCTTATATATACATCAACTCAGAGATTGCACAACAGTGGGGAAAGACCAAATCCGTACTCTCCACTGTTTTGCAACCACCCATAAATTAATGTCGGCAGAAGAGATCAGATCATTCTATTACTTCTGCTGGCATTAAATTCATTCCATATTATGGTCATTCAGCAATATGTAATCCTTCCATATATTTAGTCATCTGTTTTTTTTTATCAATTGCATATTTTGCTTCCCAAATTGTCACTGTTAAATTGATCAAATGATGCTACAGTCAAATTACAGATTATTGAGTATAATATATAAGTATATAAAGGCCAAACAACTACTCCCTCAAAATCCCTCTCTCATGAAAAAAACTAAATTTAAAGTCCTCTCTTGATAATACATTCACTGCTGTCACTTCTCATAGCAAATTATTATTGGTGATAGTAGATGATAAGCTTATATATGACCAGCATGTACAAAAATTTCATAAGAAAAATTCATCAGAAAGTAGGGATACTTTACAGAGCAAAATCTTTCACTGATGCAACTAAAACTACACTTAACACTATATATTTCCTCCCCATACTTCTTTATGGTGCTCCAATCCTTACTTAACTCCAGGCTTCACAAAAATTAGAACTTGAACAATGCTATAACATCAAATACCCCTTTCAGAACCCACCACTGCATAGCACTAAAAAGCCTAAGCTGGTTAGAACTGCCTCATTAACTAACTTATACGCAACTTCTTACCACCTATAACATTATACAGCATCCATCTACCTATCCAATTCTAAAAAACATTCTTCACAATTATATTCCCAATCGGTCATTATGATCCAGTTCCAAAAACTTCTGTCTGCCAACAAACCTATCAAATCTGCTGGAGTTTGCCTGTATTTGTACAAGGTTACTAAGGCCTGGAACTCCTTACCTGTATCCATCAGGTCAATACCTTCCCTATATCCATCAGGTCAATACCTTCCCTACCATCTTTCAAAACCACACTGAAAGACTTCATAGCTAAAATCTGTCTCTGTTCTTTCTCAAAACCAGGATAAACTATATCCCTAAATGTGAACAAGTACCTTTTCATTCCTTATACTGCCTTACTCTCCCTTCTTCGCTTACTTCCTTATTTCTATCTAATTTCCTTCCCTGACTATCTCTCTAAATATACCATAAGTCTGCTTCTCCCTTACTTCATATTACAATTCCTGTTTGTATTAGATTAACTTACTCTTAATTTCTCTACAGATTGTCTAAAATTTCTATAAATATTAAACGATTGTCATATAACTGGTACCCATTCTTAACCATCATTTTTATATTATCACTAATTTTTTATAATTATTTATACTGCAGATGTTTTTGTTTTATTTTTGAAGATTGTAAAATTATTGCTCTTAAAATGTCTTGCAATGATTTGAAGTTTTTCTTCCCAAGCCTCCACTGAAAAATGGGCTTCTATCCAGTCAGACTTTCCCAGTAATCAAATGTCAATACATTGTTTCACTTGGGTTATGGCTGTGCAACCACAGAGTTACGGTTTGTGAGTAAAGCCTCTCAGAAAAGTGTACTGCATTTATTAGTAAGGAAAAGGGAGTTTTGTTTGGTCCACTTTCGGTTTGCTTTTTTCAGATAAGCTGTAGTTTTATAGTTGACGTTATGCAATCAGAAATGCAAAGCCATTGCTTGTAATTAATTGTTTAATTAAAGTATGGCTTTCATGATTAAATATGCTGTTCAGTGTAGTTGTTCATATATTATGTGTTGATCAGTGTATATAGTTGGGGGGGTGTGGGGTGGGTGGAGCTCCCCACCTAGTTTAATTGAAATTCTCTGCTTTTTGTTGTATATTGTTCAGTAAAACCAAACTAGATGGGGGACTGTGCCCCTAACTATATATACTAACTCCAGGGTCACACTACAGTGGGGAAAAGAATATATCCCTTTTTATTTGCCTGCAAGTACTACTCATCAGGCAAATGAGTTTCAGTCAAATGAACTTTTGGGCAAACGAAGGTGACCCATATAATATATATATGTATATATATATATATATATATACACACACACACACACACACACACACACACACACACACACACACACACACACACACACACACACACACACACAGAGCAAGAGATATAGTTATAATGTGTGTTTGGATGCCTACTCTGTCCAATGTTTGCCTTTGAAAAATAGTTGTAGCTAGAATTCTAAGCACCATGCATACCTTAGTCTCCACAGGTAGTGGAAGGCCATACATTCATACATATCCTACATGTACGTAATACATATCAGTCAAAGGCTTAAAGAATCTCTTTCTACATGGGAGTGGTCTAGGTCCTCTTAGTTAATGAGACTGTGATATGTGTCGATTGGCACTGAATGGCACCTTACATGTGTATCTCCCACTGGCATTTACAGCTGTGATATGCTGCACAACAGCTGCTAGCTGCTGCTACCAGTAGAATTCTGGCTAATTGCTGCTCTGATTTTTTAACATGTATTTCCTTTTATATTCAGGCACATGCTACTTCAACTTTCCAAGGGTTATTGACTATGTTCACAATGCATACATTTGTGTATCATTATACCCATAATTTCCCCTACCCAATTCATTTGCATTTCATTATGCAATTATTTGCAAACATCTGTTGCTGTGCCTTTCAGCTGTGTTGCATCAAGTGTTACGTGAGACTCTGAATTGCTATTGAGTAATATTTCATCAAAAACAATGAAGCAAGCTCTGTACAGTACAGAACATGCCCATGAATACTTGGCATGTTGGGGTCCCCTTCAGAAGATCAACTCAACAGAAAGTCTTGTTTCATGCAGTTGAGACCATATTATCGACTTTCCGAAATGTCAAAGCTTTTGAATGGAGATTGCAGTACAGTGGGGAATCAGGAAATTTACCCTTTTTTCAACCCTTTTTTCACTCCAGTGCAATCTCAGAGTTGGTATATATAATATGCACGGTGTTTGGGGTGGCAGATCGCCCCACATGGGTGGTGCAGAGGGGTCTTGCTCCCATGCAAAAAAATTTATATTTTTGTTGTTTTGAGTCATTTCAGCTTTTGGAAAGTCGATCATATGAAGTTCGACTTTCTGTTGAGTCGATCTTCTGAAGTAGATATTGTGACACCCGTGCACTGGCCCAGCAATCAAGGAGCCTCATTCCTCACCACTAACACCAGCAAGGAGCATCCATATAGGGAAAGGATAATAGATCCACACACAGCAAATTACAATTTCCCTTAAGAGCAAAAAGAGATCACAGTCAGTCTGGGGCTGGTTTTTCCCTTTCTCTCCAGGTTCCCAATAAGACTCTCCACTGGCACAGCTATAGGGTCCAGATCTCAGCCTAGTGGGCAAGCTAAAACCTCCAGCAACCCCCTCTGTTCAATAGTAATTGGTTGGCAAATACTTATTGGCTTGTAGTGGTGTGGTTAGTGAATTCCTGTAGCTTGTGTACAGTGATCACTGAAGGTGTTTTTGTACTCTAAATCAGCCACACAGTGAAGACTAGAGTTCAGATCACAATTGTTTTATTTCTTTTGTTAGCTTAGTTAGTCAGGGAGAGCAGGCAAGCATGTCAGCAGAGGAGTACGGAAAGCTGACAAGGAGCCAGCTGGCTGAGATGTGCCAGGCTAGGGGACTGGTGCATGGAAACCTGACTACGGCAAACATGATTGCAGCTTTGGTCACAGCTGCATCAGAAAACAGCAACCAGGAGGATGATCTGACTGGCAGTGAAGATGTTCCACATTCAAAGAATGGACAGCTCAACCTTTCTGCAGAGGACTTAAAAATCCATCTGAAGCTAAAGAGACTTGAGTTGGTGGCCATAGAAGCAGCTGAGATACTGGGGCATCTAGAGAGTGAGGACAATGAGAAACTGTGACATTTGCAGGCTGAGGAGAATGAGAAACTGCTACACCTGGAAGCTGAGGAAAAGGAAAGGCAGAGGCAGCAAGAAAAGGAGATGTTGATGCTTTGTCATAGTCGTGGAGGTAATGGGGAAGGAAGTAGCCGGACCCCAGGGGCACAAACGTCCAGTAAATTTCTTCTGCAGTTTACAGAGGGGGATAATTTTGATAGTTTCATTCACATGTTTGAGAGGGTATGTAAACAGTATGATGTTGACCAAAGGCTCTGGGTACAGTTCCTGACCCCCTTACTCCATGGTAAAGCTGTAACTGTGTCGTCCAAAATGTCTGGTGTTGACTGTTTTAATTATACTACTGTTAAGAACTGTTGGAATTTTTTAAGCTAACACCTGAAAGGTATAGGAAAAGGTTTATGAGCACAGACGCAAGGCAGATGAAAGTGTGTGTGAATATGTTGCTGAACTGAGCACTTAGTTTCATAGGTGGGTGAGTGGATGTCAGATCATCACTTTTGAAGGGCTGGCAGACCTTTTGTAGAGGAAACAAGCCCTTAGCACTTTGCCTGAGGACATAAAGATCTGGTTAGCTGATACACAGTGTGCTACTTCAGATGAGTTGGGGAAGAAGGGAGACCTATACCTAACAAGCAGGGCATCCTTGCACAGGAAAGGATCCCATGTACTGCTCATGGGTCTAAAGGAACCGATGGTGGGCAGCTCAGACTTCCCCAACAGAATCTGCCAGTAGCAGAGGAAGTCACTAGTCCAGGTGCACATCCGGGACTTAGGGTTAAATGTTTTGAATGCAACCAGTGGGGCCATGTGGCATACAGATGTCCACGGAGGCAAGGTGAGGAACAAAAGGTGAGAGAGCCAGTAAGTGGGAAAGACAAAATGCCAAGCGTAGGTTGTCTTGAGACAACAGGGGTACCAGACTACCATCCTGCAGATGTCCTGATAGGGAAGGATTTTGAGGCAGTGCTATGTGTTAATGCAGTTACATGCAGTCAGAATTCGAGATGAGCATGTGGGTCTGGTAGTCTGGGGGAGACCCAGACAGACTGCCTACTTGCAGCCAGGACTGGTGAGGTGGTTACTTCAGGGAGGAGGCTACACTGTAGCAGTGAGACTGAAGGTGAACCACAACTGCTTGTGGGTACTGATGTTCCCTTGGACAGAGTGACTGCAAAGGTAGAGGTGAGTAGTAGTACCCAGGCTGACAGTGAGGCACTGCTGTCAGAGGATACCAGACTTCCTGTGGAAGGGGAGCTGGGAAAGGGTACAAGGAGAGAGTTGAGACAGGCTCAGCTCTCAGACCCTACATTGCAAGGCCTGGGGCAGGTAGCTAGTGAGGCACCTGATTCTCAAGGGAAGGGGGGATCTGTATACTAGGACAAAGGGTTAAAGTATAGAGATTGGACCCCTGAGGGAGGGCTAGAAGGTGAGAGGGTACAGAATTTGGTAGTGCTTAGAACCTACCATCTGGGGCTTCTAGCCATAGCCCATGATATTCCCTTTGCAGGTCATATGGGCAGAAAACATACAAAGAGATGTATTATGCAGAACTTCTATTGGCCTGGAATTTCCAGAGATGAAACAGGGTACTGCAGGACCTGTGAGCAGTGCCAAAAGGAAGGCAAGGCAGGAGACAAGGTGAGATCTCCTTTGATGCCTTTGCCTGTGATTGAGGAGCCATTTCAGAGGGTAGCTATGGATATTTTAGAGCCTCTGAGTACCCCAAGTTCCACAGGGAAAAATGACATCCTAGTGGTAGTGGATAATGCTACACGAAACCCTGAGGCAGTGGCTTTGTCCTCCATTGAGGCAAAAAAGGTGGCAAATGCTTTGTTAGAGATTTTCAGCAAGGCAGGTTTCCCAAAAGAAATACTGACTGACAGAGGTGCCAGTTTCATGTCAGACCTGCTGGCTTGTCTGTGGAAGTCCTGTGGGGTAAAGCACCTGATGACCACCCCCAGACTAATGGTCTTGTTGAGAGGTTAAACACTACAATCAAGTCCATGCTACGGGCATTTGCAGACCAGTTTAAGAGGAAGTGGGACAAATATTTTCCCCATCTGTTGTTTGCTTACAGAGAGGTTCTCCAGGAATCCACAGGTTTTTCACCTTTTGAGTTACTGTATGGGCATAGGCTGAGGGGACCTCTAGATTTAATTTGTGATGAGTGGGAAGGTGAATGTGAACTTCACAAGGAATCTTTTGTGGCATATGTCCTAAACCTCAGGACAAGACTCGGGGAACTCAAGGGTTCAGAAAAACCTGGCAGAAGCCCAGCAGCAGAATAATGTCTGGTATGACAGGAATCCTCGAGTTAGTGAGAACTCTGTAGGGCAGCAGGTAATTGTTCTCATTCCTGTCAGACACAACAAGCTGCAAGCAGCTTGGAAGGGACCCTACAAGGTGGTAAGAAAGGTAAGTGATTTTAACTACATGGTGGAACTGCTAGGCAGGAGGCAGGGGCACATATTGTACCATGTTAACACGATGAAACCTTACCATGATAGGGAGGCCCTTGTGCTGAGTATTTGCAGTTTATTGCAGGAAGAGTCTGAGGGAGATCTGGTGCCTGATCTCCTGAGTGAGGCTCGGACTGACACCTCAGTGGAAGGGGTAGCAATGTCCCAGCAGCTATCTCCTACCCAGGTTTGAGAAATCCGGGCAGTGTTACAGGAGTTTGGGGACATGTTCACTGGGAAACCAGGGTGCACCCACCTGGTGCAGCACCCGGTGGATACAGGACCTCAAAGGCCTATTAGGCAGGCCCCTTATAGGGTGCTTGAGAGACTCAAACAGACTCTGAGGGAGGAGATACAGGAAATGTTGGAACTAGGGGTAATTCAAGAGTCCAGCAGTCCCTGCACCTCCCCAGTGGTGCTGGAGCCAAAGAAGGATGGCAGCACCAGGTTCTGTGTGGACTACAGGAAATTAAATAGTCACACAGAGTTGGATGTTTACCCGTGCCTAGGACAGTTGAGTCCCTAGAGCCGCTGGGTGGGGCAAAGTATCTTACAACTATTTATCTTACCAAGGGTTACTGGCAGGTGCCCTTGACTCCCAGTGCTAGAGAGAAGTCAGCCTTTGTGACTCCTTTTGGCTTGTATGAGTTCATAAAGATGCCCTTTGGGATAAAAAAAATCCCCAGCAACTTTCCAGAGGCTGGTAGATCACATCATGGAAGGAGCAGGAGGGATTGCCCTTGCTTATCTAGATGATATTGCCATCTACAGCCATTCCTGACAAGAGCGCCTTCAACATGTCAGGGAGGTGCTGGGCAGACTACAGAGGACAGGGTTGACCATTAAGCCGAGCAAATGTCAGGTGGGTATGGCAGAGGTCTCCTATCTGTGACATAGAGTGGGGAGTGGTAAGATCTGGCCAGAACCTGCCAAAGTAGAATCCATTCAGGCATGGCCTGCACCTGTTACCAAAAAGCAAGTGAGGGCATTCTTAGGGACAGCAGGGTACCACAGAAAGTTCGTCCCCAGTTATAGTACCATAGCTGCTCCCCTCACAGACCTGACAAGGACAAACAGGCCAGATAAGGTAGTGTGGACCCCGGGATGTGAGCAGGGATTCCAGAAGCTTAAAGAAGCTTTGGGAGGACCCCCTGTGTTAGCCCGTCCAGATTACAGCTAAGAATTTGTTGTGCTGTTGGATGCTTTTACCATGGGGTGGGGGCTATACTTAGCCAGATGTCTTCAGAAGTAGAAAAGCACACAGTGGTTTATCTCAGTCATAGGCTCCAACCCAGGGAGGAATGCTATGCAGCTGTACAAAAGGAATGTCTAGCCATAGTGTGGGCACTGCAAAAACTTCAGCCTTGTCTGTATGGAAGAAAATTCACTGTAGTTACAGAACACAATCCCCTAACATGGTTACCCAGAGCCAGCCAGCAAAATGCCAAGTTGTTAAGATAGAGCCTAGGGTTGCAAGCATATGATACGTCAGTGCAGCACCACAGTGGGATTAGCAATGCCAATGCAGATGGGCTCTCAAGACAGGGAATGGGGTAAGGTATACTCAGATAGACCTAACCCTCTCAAGCAACATTTCTCAAGGGTCACTTGAAAAACTAGCTTGAGTTCTCCAGGGGGGAGATGTATAAAGATAGGTGAAGGCTGCCAGCCTAGCTAGATAGAATTTTGTACATAATTCTGTCATTTGTAAATATTAATGTAAGCCACAGGCTTGTTCTCTTAAATGTGAAAAGACTGTATTGGATGTTGAACTGAAAAAAATGTAACAGTGCACTCTACTGTAAGAAAGCTGATAAGTCAAGCATTGTGAAATTCTTTGATCTAAATCTCAGAGCTGAGATGTCTAGAGGGGGCATTCTGCCTAATGTTTTGAGGCCAGAGTTAATGGCTAGAATTTACATGTATAATTTCTTTTACTGCTCTGGCTTCCTGACCAGCTGAAAAATCAAAAGGGCTATTAACCTCTGAGTTTAGACTAAGTGTTTTTCTGTGTTGATGTCAGAACTATTCTACTGTATTATTTTAAGGATTTTCCTGTGATCTCTGAACACGTGACCAGCACTGCGTAGTAAGAAATATTGTCTTGTGTTTTTATTATTTATTATTAAATATTTTTAAACCTTTCAACAGTGGCTGTTTTGTGTAGAGATAATTTAAGGTCTAGAGTATATTGTATGTATATAATGATAATGGCCAAGCCACTACAATAAGCCTTGACTGTTTAGTTGTGCTTGTCATTTGGATAATAATATTGCACAGTATAATTACACATCTTTTCATAAGGGCTTTTTAGTAGCTGATAAATATTAGTGGGTGGTGGCAAGCAGTACTACCATATAGTTTGGGTAAAAGGGGCACAGCTGGAGAACCTGTGCCAGCCTTCCCCAGGAGTGTCTGTGTGGTTGCATATAACTCCTATCTCAAAGTGTGTGTGTGTGTCAGCTACTTAGGCAGTGACATGAAGCACTGGATGAACAGAGAGAGTGCTGGAGGTTTTAGCTTGCCCACTAGGCTGAGATCTGGAACCTATACCTGTGCCAATGGGGAGTCTTATTCGGGACCTGGAGGGAAAGGGAGAAACCAGCCCCAGACTGACTGTGATCTCTGTGTGCTCTTAAGGGAAATTGTACTTTACTGTGTGTGTATTTATTATCCTTTCCCTATATGGACACCCCTCACTGGTGTTAGTGGTGAGGATTGAGGCTCTTTGATTGCTGGGCCAGTGCACGGGCATCACAGATATCATGTTGACCCTCCTCCAGTACGTACACACACACACAAACACACACACACACACACACACACACACACACACACACACACACACACACACACACACACACACACACACACACACAATATAAAGCAAGTAAGATTTGGTTTAGTGCATTATTTGCTGTCAGTTTTGCAGTTTCATACACATATGCAAGCAACACTGTCAAAGAGAGTGGGCATCATCGGCATAACTCACATTACTGTGCTTAGATAATGGACTAACTTTTAAACTGATTTGTACTTTCCCTTTTATTAGTAAATACATATATCCTTTCTTGGATCATTGCTCCAGTATTACTAAGAGTTGGGGTATTCTGTCAATGATAGTCTTATGTCCACCCACCATACCAACATCCGGATGCCTTCTCCTCAAGCCATATGTCAAATGCATGACTTCAGCCTGAAAGTGCTGGGAGGAACACAGGAGATGTACAGGCACAAAATACCACTGAACTTTCTTGCTGATAGCCTGTACACTGAACTTTTGCTAGACACGTTGTCCATGTCTTTTCCATTGCCTTGGGCAGATAAGTATCCCTGCTGGGGACCCTTTCTTTATTTCTTGTATTTTTGACAAGAATATGTTGTTCATGTCATTGAAGAGAGGGAAAATGTGATTGTGGGAGACAAATTCCAATTTCCACCCCAAGTGTTTATTTTGCCTTGGAGCTACTATATTATAATTATAAAGACTTCTCTGTTTGTCAGTCATTCATCCCAAACATCTTACATAGCAGATTATCATCCTTCAAGATTTATTTAGAAAAATCACTTGAACAGGCTATGATGGCTTCAGAGGACTCCCACTTGGACATCCCTCCCTTGCCGAAAAAGAAGTTTAAAAGATCCAGTCCTGAAACTTCTGCTGCTGTATGGTCAGTCTCAGATGTCTCTACAGGGTTTATTAATGAGTCCTTGGGCCACCCAGGGTTCCTTTGCTGATCCATATATTTTGATCCTGTCAGAAGTTGATATACCATAGCCTTCTTGGATGTCCTTTCTGATGAAAAGGTGAGAAGATCTCAGCTTGCTATTCCCTTTATACCTGTAACTCATCATGGCTAAAACAAACCCATTGCATGGAGACAAGTGGGGCTAGTGGGTGCATTAAACATCACTACTATCAAATCTTAGTACAGTTTAACCTAGTCTAGTGCCAAACCCTAGAGACCACCCAAGGATACCCCTTTATAACCCAGTCCAGCCCAGACAACATGGATATGCACTTTCAAATGTCTCTCTGGCCAGCTTGGTAGATTCATAGACAGTTGCTATGTTAATGACCCAGGGGCACTTCTAAGCCTAACCAAGTTTTCCCAAAAGAATAAAGATGTCCTGTATCCAAACAGAGCATTGAGGGCCAGGAATTTATAAGCTACCTCGGTTCATATGGGACATGGTTTCCAGGTCCAATGTATATTTCCTATTCCCCATCCACTGATCTAGGCTGCACTTAAATTGAGTGATAGATGAACTCAGCTTCACATGGATGGGAAGACTGTTCCACAGAAGGGACAGTCTCTGGGACACATATCTGATTCACCAGCATGTTCTATTTAAGTCACAGACAAAATTTAGACACCTAGACTTTGTATTTCTATTATGTTTGACATGAATATACATAAGGAAATACTTAAGTGTGGAATTTGCCAGTGCCTTGTAAGCCAGGCATAGATCACCTCTCAGCAATCTATAGAGACAGAGTAGAGGAAAAGGGCTTTAAGGCACTCTGCATAAGGCTTGTTTGTTATGTCTACCTTTTGTAAAGAACTTCTGATGTCACTGAAGTTGCTGCATATGCCTGGTCATTTACATACTGAATGGAGCATTGTACTCTGTTTGGTCTGATAAGGACGGAATACAGTGTGATAATGACCTCTTTGGAACTAGATGCAAGCCCTTACTTATAAGTTGAGTGACATAAAAGGATTTCCTCACCACTGTGGCCACATGGTGGTCAAAGTTAAGGCTACTTTCAATGTTGTACCCGCATCCCTGACCATTGGATCAATTTTTAGGGTTGTACTATTAACATGGTAGTTAGCACGGATGGTTGACTTCCCAAAGGGTACAGTTATGCATTCCTTAGCACTGAGTTTAAGACTATGGCTTTGGCACCATTTATTTGTCAAAGATGAGCTTTCTTGAAGAATGATAGTTTATGCACAGGAGTCAATGATAACCACCAGCTTCCAGTCATCTGCAGACTTAGACAGAAACCTTCAGTGTTTGGCATCTATTTCTCAGAAGTGGAATCAAAAAGGAGTGGGCCCAGTACCAAGCCATGTGGGATTCTGGCTAGTGACTGGTCTCTTGGTGGAAGAGGTCTCACTTATTTTGACCTCCTGTGTTCTTATCAGTAAGCCAGTTGTCTATCCAGTGGGTGATAAAAGGGTTTATACCTAATTTAGTGAGCTTGTCTGTAATGCCTGAGTGAAACATTGTATCGATAGCCTTGGGCAGGGTTGAGGTAAGGTGTGTGTACAGTCGGTCTGTACAGCTATCAGTATGGCTCTACAAGTATTTTATAAATAGCTCTGCATATGCTATGGTGTTTACTGGGTTTGTGGCTGCCTGGAATTTAGCCAAGGTGTCACTTAGTAGAGAGAGGTTAGCATTGGAACAGTTTCTAAATGTTTTTTTTTGCTTTCACTGGATCCCCAGATTTAATTTTTATTTCAAGTGATTCTACCTTATGGTCAGATCTGATGAGTGAGGATATTACACTGGGTGAGAAACCTCTCTCTCTCTCTCTCTCTCTCTCATGTTCATGAGTACAAGGTCAAGGATGTCTGCACTCCTGGTAGGAGAATGGACCAACTGTTCCAGGATGTTGGTGTTAATGAGGCTGAGGAATTACTGGACTTGTGTATTAGAAGAGGTGTAGGATTCCCTTTCTGTAGAGGGGTAGTAGAGGTCTCCATGAAGATCATATTGGGTTGAACAGTGAGTGACTCTAGTACATTGAGATTGGCAGTATGGCTTTTATGGCACTAAAAGTTGAAAGGATATGATACACAAGAGTCTGTTTATTGTGAGTTGCACATATATGAGTTCCAATGGGTCATATTCTAACTAGTCTAGATGTGAGATTGTTTTTAATATTAATTGAGACTCCTCCACCTATAGTTCCCTCCAGTGCAGTAGCTGGTCTGATGGTGTGAAAGGCATTATAACCTTGCACTACCAGGGTACTCTCCACAACTTTAAACCATGTCCCCATTGCCACACAGATGGCAATACTCTCCAGGGAGAGGAAGGCTTGCAGGGAGTGGAGTTTCTTGTTAATACTTCTAGAATTGAGCAGTACCACCTTCAGATATTCCTTCATAGGTTCAGTTAAGCCAGGAGGTTTACCAGTTTGACATTGCATAAAAAGGCACTATGGGAGTAGAACAGGTCTTTGCCAATATACGAAAACCTAGAGGGGATAAGTGCAGACCATTCCTGGCAAAGTAGCACGGTATGTCAGCCATGTCCTCCCGGGCCAGCAAATGCTTTACTCCCTTGGATTGATACGAGAAGCTGTGCCAATTGTTAAAATCCATCATTGTCTGTTGATAACGTGGCATCATCCCTGGAGAAGGTAGTATGCGGCTCGGTGTTAGGTTCATACTTGTCTGAGACACACCATCAGCGAGCTTGACCGACCATGTCTTGCTTCACCATGTCTTGCTTCATATAGTCAAGACAGGTATGTCTCAGGTCATTAACACCCATGTGGACTACGACAGAGTCATACTGGTGCCTGTGCTTAATGACTTGAGTGATCATAGCCCCAGAAAAGCAGCTAACCATGACTCTCTCCTTACGCAGTCTGGGGACAGGGGACACTAGTGTGCCTCACTACACAATCACCAATGATCAAGAAATTTGGCTATGTGCTGGCTTGCGTTAAGGACATAGCAGCAGAGGCACTTGATACAGTGTTTCTGTGTGTAGATTGTACTGTGCAGGATGAGTTAGTGTTTAGTAAGGTCACCTGTTGGTGCCTCAGCATGAGTAGTTTTATGTGTAGGATCTTCACCTTGTGCATAAAGTGTGGTACAAGTGTGACTGTCAACCTCTATAGGATAAGTTTTGGTTGTATGAGGGAGTTTTGCCTCTAGTGTTAAAGTGTATTTACACCTCTTGCGTGCTTTCTCTTTTATTAAGAATAAATGGGTTGTCACTGTACATTAGGCAATTGCTACAATCCCTCAGAATACCCATCTCAACCAGACTGGCCACAGAGAGAGTCAGGAAGTGCATATCTATGGCTCCTGATGTACTAGGGAGGAGTGGGGGGAAATATAACACAAAGAACCTGATGAGCAACACTCAGCTATGAGGAAACTAGATGATCTAATTGTGAAAAAAATCAGTTTAGACAGTAAGGGTCAAGAGTAGATATGAGCATCCTGAGACAATGTAGCAAATGTCTTATGTTCACAAACATTTAATCAGTAAAGAAACACAGTATACGCAATTTCACTGGAGATAAAAATCTAGCATTCAAATAAAGTTGTCAAGAACACACACACGCACACACACACGCGCACTACATATAGTATCCATCACACATACTTATGCTGAGTCACTAACAAGCAATCTTCCCGAACATCAAAGACCTAAGCCTATAGATGGCAACACCTATCCTCAGCAATCTTCAAACAACTCACCATAAGTAAAATCAAACACCACACATAAGCCTACACACAGTGGAACCCCAAGAGCAAAGCCTATAAGGCAAGTTAACACATTACCCAAGACTTTTGTCATAGGAGACTCCATTTTATAACTTACTTGTGCCTCACTCACCAGACTGAACAAGGGAAATATAATGGTTAGTTGCTTATCTGTAGCCAGGATGCACCAGGTTATGCATGCACTCAAGTTACTACTTCACAACTACAAGTATGGTTCTATCATAGTCCATGTGGGTGTTAATGACCTGAGACACACCTGTTTGGTCTGTATTTAGGGAGAATTACTGATGTCTCTGAATACATGTCTCAAGCAGGCATGTGCTTAGCACTGAACAGCATTCTATCTTCATGAAGGATGATGCCACATTACACACAAAAGATGACTGACTTCAATAATTGGTTAATTTTTCTGTGTCTTTCCAGGGGATTCAGTATTTGCCAACATGGGAGGACACAGTTAGCAAACCATATTTTCTTGCAAAGGATGGTCTGCACCTGTCTTCTCTAGGCTTCTGAATATTGACCAAATATTTATACATCCCCTTAGAATCTTTTTAGGCAATGCCAAATTGACAAATCTACTAACATAGCAAATAAAACCAAATGCCAGAGGCCTAAACAAAACACTCCAGAGTGGGGAGAGCTTGTAGGGTGCAAAGAATATACACATATGTGCCATTACAGAGATATGGTTTAAATCCACAGAAAGTGCTCTGGCAGTGCAAGACATCAGTGCATTCCACACATTTAGACCATCAGATGCACAGACATGGACAAAAAGTGGAGGTGTCTCTATCTACATTAGCAACAAGTATAACTCTAGGTTGGTTTAAGAGGAAGATGACCTGGAGTTTACCTGCAAATAATCACAGACAAAGTCCCATAACATATCCTAGAAAGCTATAGGTCACCCTCTATGTCCCAAGAATCCCATAGCTTGCACCTAGACTTACTGAAAACACCATTAAACCAAATACCTTATTCATGGGAGACTAACCCTCTTTAGATTGGGAAATATACACTGCCACAGTCTCGTAGACATAATGATCCATGGACTTTATTAACACAGATACCCATGACTAGATAGTGTGCACATACTGGACATGGTACTATACTCACAAATATGGGAGAGAGAGCTGCACCCCCATTACTCAGTGTCATGTCCTCACTAGTGAGGTCAGACCACAAAGCTGTCTCCTTTGAAATAAAATTCAAATCAGTAACCCCAGCAAATCATGTAACAGTCATGAACTATTGCAAAGCATACAGCCTATTAAGTGATAGTTTGTCAAAATTCAGTTCTCCTCCTAAACCTGAGTTCACAGCAACCTGTAAGGAATTGTTCAGACACCCTGTACAACCAAGTAAATGGCTGTATAGAGGCTGCTGTATGTACTAGAAGTAAACGCAAAACCGACTAAAAACAAACCACACTGGTGGAATCCTAATCTTAATATAGTATATAACAAAAGGAAAAACATTTTGGCTAAAATCAGGAAGAACAACTCCCATAATGATAACAGCTCTCTAATTAAAATAAATAGAAAATTAAAAGACCTAATTAAGTCTAACAAGACCAGTTATGAGGTCAAGATAGCCTCACAGTCTAAAGATACCACAAGGCCTTCTTCAGCTATGTCTAAAACCTCAAAGGCAGCACACACCAGTGTGGCAAACTGGTGGTCAGTGGAGCCACCTTCACTGAACAGAGTGACATAGTGAATCTGATGGCTAACAATTTCAGTTCAAACTTCACCCTACTCCCCATATATCCCCCCATGAAATACCAACTAGCATACTCCCCCAACTATTAACGGAGCAAGTCCTGGTGGCCTTTGCTAAGGCCAAAAACACAGCATTAGTGGGCCCTGACAATATCCCAGGATGCCACCTAAATATTTATTTATTTATATTTGTTGACCGGGAGTGTCCGACTGGACTTAGGTCCATTTTCAGCGGAGGCCCAGGGAGAAAAGCTCCACAGTTAAAATAAACAGACAGTAGTTACATTGGATTACATAGCGATTGACAATTTACATAGCAATTACTTACTACATATTTACAAATGAAGAACATAGTACATCAGTAGACAACTAGAATCTTTACCTGTGAAGTACATAACAGACATTAACAAATGTTACAGTAAGAAGTTCCTGCTGTATAATAAGTACTAGGCTTATGAGCATCTGAGCTTGCTATAATCAAGGTAGTTAGTGGAGTGGAAAGAAAGGTAGTGGTTGGATGGGGTGGGTGATATTAGAGTGGGAGTTGCAAGGGCATAGCCAGCATATTTTTAGGTACGCTTTTAGTAAAGTTTTGAAGTGGGTGCATGATGGTATGGAGGTAATTGTGGGTGGGAGGGAGTTCCATAATTTGGCTATGGTGCAAGAGAATAGTGCTTCACCAGCAGAGTTATTGGCTTTAGTGATCTGCAAGTGATTTTTGTTGCTGGATCTTAGTGGTCTGGTGGTGCAATAGGGTTGGAGTAGATTCTGGTGGGATGGGACATTTAGTGGATGGTTTACTAGTTTGTGGGTGAGTGAGAGTTGATACCATTGAATGAGGTGAGGGAGTTCAAGCCAGCCCAGTTCAGCAAGTGAGAGACAGTGGTGACTACGGTAGGATGCCCCTGTGGCAAATTTGGCGATTTTGCTGTAGCAGGTCTCTAGCTTGTTTAGATCGCATTGCCTTAGGTTGGTATATATTGGAGAGGCATAAAGTAGGGTGGAGATAAGGTGGGAATTTGCTATTGAAATCTTTGTTGCTTTGGTGAGAAGTTGTATAATGTATAACTGTATAATGCTCCTAGTTTTTTGTGGACTTTTTTTATGGTCATGGATATGTGAATGTCAAATTTAAGTTTATTGTCTATTTCCACTCCTGGCAATTTGATGTGTTCAGTTGGGTATATAGTGGTGTTGTCTTTTGCTGTGATGTTAAAGTGAAAGTTGTTTTGAGTATGTTTGGTGGGTTGGAAGATGAGTAGTTTAGTTTTGTTTGGGTTGAGTATTAATTGGGCATCGGATAACCAAGTTTCAACAGAGGAAAAGGCTTCCTGTGTGACTTTTTGCAGTTTGGGTAGGGACTGGGCTGAGCAGATGATGGTTGAGTCATCTGCGTATTGTATGAGTGTGCCATGTTTGGTGGCAGAGGCTAGATTATTGGTGAAAACAGAGAAAAGTAGGGGTCCAAGGATGGATCCTTGGGGAATCCCTATGGAGACAGGTATTTGGGGAGATATGTCATTCTGCCATACAACGGATTGTTGGCAGTCAGACAGGTAACTCTGAAACCAGTTGGTGACTGATTGTGAGAAGGATAGGTTATTGAGGACAGAAAGAAGATGTTTGTGTGGGACCATGTCAAATGCTTTAGATAGGTCTAGTAAAGTAGCAGAGGCGAGATAGCCATTGCTTTTATGCTGAAGGATAGTGTTAGTTAAGGATAGTAAGGCAGTGGTGGTGCTATGGTTTGGTCAGAAACCATGCTGAGTATTGGAAAGGAGGTTGTTAGTAAGGAAGTAGTCTGAGACCTGAGAGTGTATGCATCTCTCTAGTATTTTGGAGAGTGGAGAGAGAATAGCTATGGGGCGGTAATTGGTTAGTTCTGTGGGGGGTCCGCCTTTGTGGAGGGGAATTATATGTGATACTTTCCACAGTGTGGGAATGTAACTTTCTGACAGAGATCGGTTAATCAAGATGGATAGTGGGTAGGCCAGAGCATCAGCTGCGATTTGTAGGTATTCACTTGGGAGGTTGTCTGCTGCTAATTTGGCGGGCTTAAGTTTAGTTAAGAGTTTTTTTATGTTGTAGGTAGGTACAGGAGAAAAAGAGAAGGCAGTGGGGAGATCACTAGTTGAAGGTGTGGGTTGCAGGGGAGGGGGGTTGTGTTGTTTAGCTAGTGATAGTATGGTTTGTGTGAAGTGTGTGTTGAATGAGGTAGCAATATTTTCTGAGGATTGAGGGATGTTAGGAGGAGGGCTACTGACTTTACCTGGGTGGAGGATGGAGTTTATGGAGGACCAGAATTGTTTGGGGCTGTGTTGGGAGGAGTCTAGGGCAGACTGGTAGTATTGGAATTTGTCCTGAAATAAGCTAAATAGCTTGAAACATCACATATCTTGCTCCTATACAGAACTTAACCTAAGAATCTTTATTTCATCTGCTCATATCTTAGTTTACCTACAAAATAAAACCCATAACTTATCACTGTAACTGCTTAACCTTTGTTTTGTTTTTTCTGTAACCCACAAATGACTGAAATTTTAAACTGCTGTAATCTTTTTGTTACCATTGTTTAAAGATTTCTCTCTAATCTATAAATGATTGAAATTGTAAACTAATGTAATCTTTTTGCAATCTTTGTTTTGGAGCTTTTCTCCCCAGGACTCCATTGAAAATTGGTTCTTTTTGGCCCAATGGACTATCCTGGTAAACCAACTGCAAATAAATAAATAATAAAATAAAAAAAATTTTGACTCTATTGAGTAGTTCTAGGAATTTCTGTCTAGTTGAGGGGGTTTTGGTTTTGCGCCAGTGCTCCCAGGCTTTATCCCTGTTTTTCATTTCTGACTTAGTGGTTTTCTGTAGCCATGGGGAGCTAATATAGCTAAATAGCTTGAAACATCACATATCAGGACAGCTTGAGTCACTTTTCAACTACATCCTCAAAACAGGCTTTGCACCACAAGACTGGAGGACTGCAATAGTGATCCCACTTCACAATTGTGGACCATCAAATAACTCTGGAAACTATAGACCAATTAGTCTAATATGCAAAGACATGGTGCAGCAATGAGCATTGTTGCCTCATAGCAAGAGGTTCTCCAGTTCAATTCTTGGCCAGGTACTTTCTGTGTGGACTCTGCATGTCCTCCCTGCATTCGCATGGGTTTCCTCCAGGTACACAAGTTTCCTCCCATATTCAAAAGACTTGCATCTGGAGAGTTTCTCCCTAGGCCTCAGATGAAAATGGGCTCCGTCCCAGTTGGACTTTCCCAGTAAACAAATGTTAAATAAAATAAATAAAAAATAAATAAGTAAAATAAATTATCAGCAAAGACATGGGCAACATTTAGACACTGGACCCAACCCAGTTTGGATTTTTCAAGGGAAAGTCATGCCTACTAAACCAGGTTGACTACTTTTAAAAGGTCACCAAGGCAATGGATGAGGTTAAAATGGCGCATAGTACCTACCTGAGTCTGGTTAAGGCTTTTGATACAATAACTCACTCTGGTACAGTTGACATACTCACTGAACTGGGCATAAACCCCTACATAACTCACTGGATTGCCAGCTGGCTCACAGAGAGGACCCTGGAAATCAGGACTGGTGAGGCCACCTCCAGTAAGAGACCAGTCACCAGTGGACTACCTCAGGGATCCTTGCTGACACAATATTTGTCTTTTACATCTTGTAAGTAAAGGCTAATGTCATGGGCCGTTGACTGACCATGTTTGCAGATGACCACATATAGGAAACTATCATTATTTCCCACATGACGCAAATGTCTTGCAAGATGGTCTGACACAGACAACTGACTGGTGCCAAAGTCACATATTACAACTCAATAACAAGAAATGCATTATAGTGCCTTTTGGGAAAACAGCCGCCCAGACTATTTCAATAATACATCCTTAAGAGTTGACCCAGTAGTCAAGGATCTGGGAACATATGTAGACAGTAATCAGGTCTTTGACCAACATTCGGGCAAGATAGTGAAAAAAATCATTCTATGCTGCCGAGCTTATAAGGGCATGGCATCGAAATCCAAAGAAGTCATTGTGCCATTTTATTCATGCCTTTTCACACCCACCACTAACTGTAATGCCCCCTTCAACATGCACCTGACCAGAAATATGCAACAGTTGGAATGCCCACAAAGGTTCCCTACCAGAAGAAATCAGGGCATAAATGCGTTATCTTATATGGATCACCTTAAAGCCCTATCTCTGTACCCAGTCTCCTACAGAATACCGAACGTTGATCTGTGCCTGGCATACAAGATATCCTCAAGTCCAGCTGTGATGGACCTTTTGCACATCTGCAAAATGAACAGCATCAGAACCACTAGATTCAATTATTTAAATTTTGTTTGTGACATAAACATGACAAATTTGTCTCAGGGCATCCCCATGCTCTGGACCAAGCACCCCAGCCCTATGTAAGTGTAATCTTGACCAAGGGATGGCCAGTCAGAAAAATCACCCCAGGTCTGACTCTCGGGTTTTTGATAGAGGCAGATAGTAGTTATGCCCAAACTTACATATATCCCCCACATCACCTTGAGAAACTTCCTAATTAACATATTCCCTCCTGGTAAACACCCATAATACATAGGGACACAATTAAGTTGGGTTGTATGGCTAGGCGTATAAAGGCCACAGTGGTCATTAGCCAAGTGCATACCTATGAATAAGATCTCCTCTTAAATATCTACACAAAACACTGTATAAGAATTTTGCAATAACTTAAAGTTTCACATCCATGGATACCCTTGGTATATTTATACTCTCTTCTTTCCAATTATCCATGCTAGTTAAAAGGATTCCATTATTATTCCATACTTTAGTTTTGGTCTACTGTAAATTACAATGACTGCATAATTTCTGGATTTCTAGACTCTATAAATATTTTATGCAACTTATTGCTTTAGAACTGTCATTAACCAATTGGTTGATATGATCAAGAAAAAGAACCCCTCAAAGCTCGATCTGCACATATACCTTGATACTTCAATGAATCCATAGTGAAAAACAGTGTATTCTGTTTTAAGTGTTCACTCTTAATTCTCTGTCTTGCAAATCTTATGCGCTTAGTTTTTTTATGTATTTATTCTCCTGTGCCCATCTAGTCAGTTTAGTCACATTCCTTTGCAGACATGCTGTATCCATAACCAATGTAATCATTTACTTAATTTTTCAAGTAATCTGCCTACAGATTGAATAACAACTTAGATGAAAAAGGTACATTCTAAAGAGGTATGGAGCCAGGACAAAACCCTGAGAGACACCCTCAGTGTAGCCTAGAATCTCGTGTACATATGCTTAATGGTGCTTGACATATCCTACTAGTAAGTTATGGTGCTATCTTATCAGTATTGCATTTATGCTTGATTGTTCTAAATGTTATGTGTACTTCATCTAGGCAGTTTGGGGGGTTTAGGATGCTGGCTACATGGCAACTGAAACCATGCCTACACGATGAAGTAAAACTGTACACAACAATGTCAGCGTAATATTATGCAGCTTTGAGCACTGACACACACACACACACACACACACACACACGTTATATATATTTTTTATGTTCTTTTGGCTGTATTGGAATACTAGACTTTAGATCTCCAAATTCTGAGTGGAGTGTGGTATCTCAGCTGCTATCTCAGAAAAATATTGTGATGTCACAATAAAGTTTCCAATTGTATATGTGGAAGAGGATGTAGACAGACAGACAGCTAGATAGACAGATAGCCTCAACAATACTAGACTGCAGGATAAACAACACAAAACTGAGTTGGGGAAATATGAATTCCTGTGTCTTTCTCTCTTTCACCCTTTTTCTCTATTTATATAAACATTTTCAGGAGCACGAGCATGCCCTAACAGCAATGTTATTGTTGTCAAAATATAGTCAGTTATTAATGTATAGCCTCTGTCCTAAAAAAGCATTAAATTCAAAGCAGCCACCTTTTCTTACTAATCTAAACTCTCAGAACTAATCCTTTAATGAACCTACTAAGCCTAATTCATAAAAAAGGTATCACATGCCATAAAAGATAAACATTCTTAAAAAAAAATAAGATTGCACTAACCCCCCCACCCCACCCCCACCCCCTTTTAACGAGAGCTTTCAACTAAGCTGAAGTCTACTGAAGGCGAGACACATACCTCACCTTATACAAAAATGCTCCCAACCACACTCCCAAACAACCACAAAAAACCCCCCTCAAAATGTCCTTGTATCACAACAGGGTGCACCCAGCTGAAATCAGTACTTTGTGATCAGAATAATACACCCTTGCTAGCAAATTCAGCTAAATAAATACATTTACATATGAATACATTTTAAACTGCCCATGGTTTAAACTTCTCATTAAGTCAGAAAGAGTGTAGTTAGTGCCTCACCAATATGAATATTGCCATTTGCACCTCAACTAGCACCTATTGTTTAATTCCCTGGTCCAAGATAAAAAAAACTATTAAGACATAGCCAAGGATGATGTAAGCAAGCTTAGAATAATTCACATGCAAACTAAATTAAACTCACCTTACTACATACTTTGCTGAGGGGAGGGGGTGACTAGAATGTATAGCTATTTTTTTGTATAACTTGAGTCAACATTTTAGTTAATGCAACAAACTTTAAGAAACTGTGGAGACTGCAATCTGCAGAAAAGGCTTAAAATACTGTACCATACAATTTTAAATTCCTGGTTTACAAGCCTGTAACATAGAAGGAAGTGATGTGGAAAAATGATACTGAGCACCTGGGGTCTCACAAATATCAGCTGCACAGGCAGAAAGCTGTACAAACAGGTTCTGGACTGAGGGGAAACACATTCATTTGAAGGAATATCTCATCACACTATAAGAACCAAAAGCTCATGACATATGTGTTGCTTTAGATTGGGTTGAACTTACCTAAACTGGCACCACTTGGTCTGAAGTACAGATGCATAGCACACAGACATCTTTCCAGTTGTCAAGAATTGCATGGTTCTGCAATGTACTGATCAGTGCATATACAGTTTATATATCATGCATAACCCTGGCTTTATACTTATGAAGCAGCTTTACAACATCCACACTAATTAAAATATACAGTGGTGAGAAATGTTTTAAAGCAGTCTAAGTTAGATGAGCATTTCTGTAAGAAACAGTTCTTTTTTTAATGTGTATTTTATAAGTAACAACAATCTATTTAGGTTTTATGAAAAACATGTATATGAGGTATGATGAACAAATTAATATTTTGAAAATGAAAATTAATACCATAAGAAAATGAAAGACAAACAATGGCTATGACCAGAAGTGTCTACTGGTAGGCCCATGGTACTAGCAGCTGCTATATCAGTTCTCCCTCTAGCCTTCCTTCAGGAGTCCATTCTGTGTACAATAACCACATATTTGCCACAGTATATGGACTCACCATGCCTTTATGGATTAAAAAATCCATGGATACCACCTTTAATTTCTGTAGGGTAGGGTCTGACATCTGAACTTGTCTCAATTCTTCTTTGTAACACTACCCAGCTCCCCTCACCAAAGGAGATCTGGTATGATCTGATTGCAGTGCCTCACATTCAGATTTTCTACTACCAACTAACTGCCTCCTTGAAGTAACCATTTCCAAGTGAATCTCAGCATCTTTCAACAGCTATGGCTCAGACTCAGAGTCACTGTTATTAAGTAACCCCTGAAACAGCCACATCACTGGTTAGAGGTGCTGGCACTGGTTGTGTCTCACCCTGATACATTCAACATATACTTGCTGCCATACTTGGGTTTATCTATCACATGTATAGCAAGTAAAATATCCATGAGGATATCACTGAACTACTTGTTCCATCTCCTTCCTTCCCAATCCAGTTAAACTGGTCATTAGTATCTGAAAAGGTTTCCATTCCATGACCTTAACCACACTTAACTACCCAGGCAAGTATTACTCCCATTTATCCACTGCAGACCTAATGATAGTTATATTTGATGCTGTATCTCTCATGGCAATGTTCTCTTTAACCTCTACCATCATAGGATCTGTATCCTTGTGATATTGATGCAGCGCTCATCTTCAGACAACCAACTACTTTTGTAGTGCTACCTTGCTTGCTGCATCCCATAACTTTTGTCCCCCATCTTCTCTTAGAAGATAGCGGAACACACCACCTTTTGTTAAATTTGTGCATAGTAGAAGTGGTAAAATAAATACATAGAACTGGCCTCCATTCATTTTCCTGTGGAGCCTGCTCTAAAGGCTTAAGCTGACCAATGGGTCTATTTATGCCCATGTAAACTACTCAATATCCCAGTTCTTGTGCAGTTGTGACCTACTATCTAGACAGAAGTCCCCTTTCTCCCCAACTTTTCAGCTGTATGCCATAACAAATACTCTCAGCAGCCCTGAATGCACTCTTTCAAAACACCCACATCAACACGTACAGTCCCAACTTATTGAGTCTCTACTTCTAAGCCCATAAGGCAAACCATCACACAATCCAACATTTTGGTCATTAGAGACTCACCAGGCTGAGTATGGAGAAAGTGACGGTCAGTTGCTTATCAGCAGCCAGGATCTGCCATAATACACACACACACACACACAGATCATTGGACCACAAGTACCGGTATGACTGTTCTAGTTTAACTGGGTGCAAGTGACCTGAGACATACCTCCCAAGACAATACGAAGAGATATATATCATGGAACTCTCAGAATATAATCCTAACAGGTGCCTGACTGTAATAACTGGTTTAGTTTCTGGTGTTATTCTAAGGGGTACAGTATTTGTCAGCATGGAGGGAGATGGTCAACAGGCCACACTGCTTTGCCAGGGATGGTCTGCACCTCTCCCCTCTAGGCTTTTGAATATTAGCTAAAGCACTGTCCTCCCCCATGGTTTTTTTTTTGGGAAATGCCAAACTGAAAGTACTTCCGACATAGCAAATCAAAACCAAGAAAATCTAAAGGTGTTTCTGCTCAGTGCTGAGAGTCTAAACAAAAAACTCCAACCCCTACAATCTCTACTCATCCTAGAGAATGCTGGCATCTGTGCAACCACAAGCCATGCACAGCACACCAGCAGTGCAAGGCTATAATGCCTTCCACACATACAGACCAGCTAGTATGCAGACAGGGACTAAAAGTGGAGGTGTCTTGATTTACATAAAAAACTAAATAATAAAAAAAATAAATATACCTCAATGCCGGTCAAAACTGACAATGCACGTGAGCCTCCACATGTTCGAATCACCATAGGCATACTTCAATAGCACTTACCTACAAGCTGTAGGTCTATTCTGTGGCCCAGAAAACCCATAATATGTATTTAAGCTGACTGGAAACACTCACCATCCAACCCAATAACATACTCATGGGCAACTTTAATTACCCTGATATTAACAGGGAATCATATATGACGCCAAATGTGCAGATGCAGAGAGTCCTGGATTTTGTAAACAGAAACTCCCTGGATGAGATTGTTATTATGTCAAGCAGCGGCACAAACACACTGGATCTGGTCCACACTAATATGGGTGAGTGCTGCACATCACCTAGTGTGATGTCCTTTCTGGTAAGGCCAGACCATGAAATGGTCTCCTTTGAAGTAAAAATAAAACCCAGAAACCCAGCTACTCTTGGAGTGTTCAGAAACTAATCTAAGGCTAGCTTCGTACTATTAAGTGATAACCTAGCAAAATTTCAAGCCCCTGTAAACCCGAAAAACACTGACGCTTATGTGGAACCGTTCACAAAACCTCATACAAGTATGCTAATAGTGGCTTAGAGGCAGCTTTACCCACCAGGAATAAGTAAAGAACTAACTCAAAAAAAGAAAAGAACAAGCCAACATGGTGGAATGACAACATCAACATGCTCTATAACAGAAAGAAGAAAATCATTACCAGAATTATGGGTTATACTGCCCAGTAGGACAAAAGCACTTTCATTAAACTAAAGATGTTAGATCTTCTTATATCTAAAATGTGATTTTATTACATCAAATATGTATTCTATGTACATACAAACATTTTCCACCATAGTCCTATTATCTGTATTTCCTTGAATGTTTGTATTATAAGTATTATGCCTCATATGTATCACACTGTAATCTCAGCATGATGTAACTGATCACACTGCTTTGTATATTTGTCATTGGAGCTTCTCTTCCTGGGCCTCCACTGAAAATGGGCTGCTCTTGGCGCAGCGGACTTCCCCGGTCACCAAACTGAAATAAATAATAAAGAAACTACTCAGAGGAAAAATAATGTCTACCAAAGCTAAATTTAAGGTAAATTTGGCCTCCCAGGCCAAGGACAACCACAAAGCGTTCTTTAGCTATGTCCACAACCTCAAAGGAAATACAGAATTCTGTGCAGAGTGCATTGTAATTGGAGCCACCTGTATATCTATCTATCTATCTATATATATATATATATATATATATATATATATATATATATATATATATATATATATATATATACATAATGCATACATACATACAAATATATTTGGGTATGTGTATATATATATATATATATATATATATATATATATATACACACACACACACAAATGCAATAAACAGTAAAATGTGATGTACTATGTGTGTGTATGTATGTAGAAACCCAAAAAGCATGGACAAGGCTGTGAATGATGGCTGACAGGCACAGAAGAGCAGTGGCAACAATGTTCCCTGTTCATCACTGGCCAAAGTGTTTTACTTTATAAATAATCATTTTGTAGACTATAATTAAGAATGAGTGAGTTAATATTCAGTAGGCAGTGATCAAGCATTCTCTAGTTTTGTTTGCAGAATGTAATAGGATAGAACACAATCACAGAATTCTGATCAGAACATAAGCTAGCATGTAAACTGCACCTTGCTCCCGTTACCCTTCAAATGTCTCCATGTTTGGCTAAAATTTCTCTCTGTCCCTCCTAATTCCTCCTAAAACTGATGATTTTGGGATAAAAGAGGTGGATTTACTTAATAACAATACTTAGAGTTGCAGACGTCTTTTACTTCTAAAATGTATGCTAATTCATATTCTCTAACTCTTGTCAATTTCTAAAGACTGTTTTAAAGTGTCCATTCTTCTTCTTCTTCTTTCGTCTTTTACCCAGTCAGGGGTCACCACAGCAGATCACCTGTCTGCTCATGATTGGCAGTGGAGTTTTACTGTGTCGAGTTGCCAGCCCGGCGCCCAACCTTCCACAGAAGACACACACACACATGCACTCATGCCTAGGGCCAATTTAGAGTGTCCAAGCCACCTACAGCATGTCTTTAGGATGTGGGAGGAAACCGGAGCACCAGGAGGAAACCCACGCGACCACAGGGAGGACATGCAGACTCCACACAGAAGGCACCCCAGCCGAGGATCGAACAAGAGAACCTCTTGCTGTGAGATGACAACGTTAACTGCTGCACCACCATGGCTGCCCTTTAAAGTGCCCATTATTTTCCCTAATTATTTCTGGATTTGTCCCAGATTTTGAAAGTAAAGAGTTAAAAGTTATGATACTGCTTTCTAGTCCATAACTTTGTGTGCAGCATGTATTATACAACCTTCCTCTCCAAAAAGAAAAAAAAATGCTGAAATTAGTGTGCAAACTTCAATTATACCAAGAGCTCTTATTATCATTAGTTCTTAACTTTAGAAACAGCAGTTTTAATTAGTATGAAGAAAAACTGTACAGCCGAGAATGAAAGTTCTGCTATTTATAATAACCAGAATCGCGCACTGCATACCGCATTTACAAACCGGCAGTCACAAATTGCTATTTCTTTGTAAATGCCAATGTGCAATGCAAATGTTACTGCTCTATAAGAATTAAAGGACATGAATGCAGTATAAATTAAAGTAAATAATAAATAAAAAGTAAATATTACATAACCTGGATAAAAAGTGCATCAAAAATTGTATTGTAATGGCACTACGAGCATCCAGGGCCGGTGTAAGAATTTTGGGGGCCCCCAGCAAATGTCAAGTTGGGGGCCCCCTGGGCACTTTCAGTCTAAGTATCACCCTGTCACTGCCGCCACTTCTATCCATCTTTTTAGTTCATGCTGCAGGCTTTTAGGCGTGGTACACAGACTGACCTGTAGCTACAATGATCTTATTACAACAGGCATATATACTACACTGTGTTGGCCCATCTCACAAAGGGACATTTTACAGTTACTGGCATTTAGGTGTAACAAGGATACATTACAGCAACTCTATGTACAGGGGAGAACTAATGTGCAATGGAACCCTAGGCACTGCTTACTGTTTCAGCCCCCGCCAAAAAAAAAAAAAAACACACCGTCCAGAGTTTCCCCTCTGTTTCCCCCATGTTGGGCTTCCCACTTATGCACAATACTTTTTTTTTTCTTCCATTTCTCACCTTTTACCTTTTTTAAGAAGCCATAACTTTATATATGCTCTAAAGTGCTTTTTAAGTTTATTTTTTTTTTGATGGTTTGAACAGAAATGATGATTAAGGAAAGAAATTCAATGTTGCTGTTCAGCTTTAGTTTTCCTTCCGTCTTTTCAATATACTTTCTTAAGACAGCACAGTAATAACCATTTAGGAAATAACTCAATTAAGCCGGTGCCCCCAGAAGCTAGATCATTTCCCAACCTTTTAATCCAAGTGGCCTAAACAAAAATTGTAAGAAAAAAGAATTTCAGTCTTATTTTTTCTTTCAATGAAGACAAGTTGTATCCAAGGCTTAAAATTCAAAGCTGACAAAAATAGTAGCTCAAAATAAATTAACAAGTCAATTGTTGTGAGGATACAAAGATCATGTATGGGAATACTGCCTGCCTCCCTAATCCTCCCAAAAAGACAGTCACTGCCTATGCAACCCTCTGGTGTTAGATTGGGATGAAAGCAGAGATTCAAATGGCCGCAGTCATATATTTCAAGTGACTTCTGAAATACATATACATAGCATGCCTACTTACTCTTCAATCCTAACCTCCAAAGGCAACCAGCTGTATATGTGCCTGATGTTCGATTGTGAGGAAAGTGAAAATAAATAATGATTGCAGTAATATATTTTACTTTGCTGCTACCGGGCAGTACACTGCCCCTACAGGAGCTAAAGTAACCTTCTTTGTATACCTCTGAGGTCTGTTAGAAAAGTAAAGGAAATGATGACCACACAATCCCCAGCACCCACATAACCTACAGTAAGTTTCTGCACACAAACATCTGAGCAGGGATGGTTTAGAATGTTTGTGGTTGAGGACAAAGGCTATTATCAGTTTTATCCTAACAGGATCATGTCATAACTCCATTCAGGCTAAAGAGTGCAATCAGAAAATGAAAGCATTTTTTTCTCGTCATTTTTCCTCAACCAAAAACAGCTTTTTTGGGGTCCCCACAGTCAAGGATGATTAAGGGAGCCTCCTGTATCCATTTATACAGTTTAGGGAGTGGGGGCCACCAGATTCCTAGAAGATCTAAGTGTCTGAATGCTCTGTGATATATTTTATGCCTTACTTTTGAAATGTAATCACTTGTTAGCTACATTTTTATTGATACCCTGAAGAATAATGTGTGTGTTCCGGTATTATTGGATATGTGCATTGATAAAAATCTGTGATAGTTTTTACACACACACACACACACACACACACACACACACACACACACACACACACACACACACACACACACACACACACACACACACACACCACAGCAATGCTAATTTTGTACTTATTTCAGCAAGTACATTGTACAACACTAGTACTGCTACACAAGATCAGTGACTGCGTTTAGCAGTCATCAAACAGCAACAGGGATAAGTCACGTTTATTTACCTCAGTGAGGAGTAAATTAATACCTATTACTATCCCTGATTTCACAGATATTCCTGATTTTGTCTCATAATTTTGCTCTGTCACAATAAATCCAGTCATCAGAGTTTTATACTTATTGTCTAAAACGTCACCTACATCACCCAATGGGTTGCTAACTGGCTTACTGATAGAACCCACACTGTAAAAGTAGCCGACTCCAAATCCAGCTCCAGACAAGTGACAAGTGGAGTACCTCAGGGTTCAGTCCTGGGACCACTCTTGTTTGGCATCTACTTCTCTGAAGTACAGGCCAACACTAAGGGACTCTGGATAACAAAGTTCGCAGATGACTGCAAACTGGGAGCCATTATTGAATCCCCAAATGATGTGGATACTCTACAAAACGGCCTTACAGAAACAGATGCTTGGTGCCAGAGCCATGGGCTCAAGCTCAATGCCAAGAAATGTATAGTTATCCCCTTTGGGAAAAAACATGTATCCGTGAATTACCATATAGGTGGCAGTACACTAAACACCAAAAGTGTGATAAGAGACTTAGTAACACAGGTGGACAGTGGTCTCACCTTCGATAACCACATCGCCACAACAGTCAGGAAGTCTTTCTATGTGGCACACCTCATCACTAAGGGCTTTTCATCCAGAAGAAAGGTGGTCATTGTCCCACTGTACTCATCCCTCATTAGACCCATCATAGAGTACAAGGCCCCATTTGGTATGTATCTCACAAGACATCTGCAACAACTTGAAAGGCCACAGAAACACACCAATAAAAGAATCACAGGCCTAAAGCAGATGCCTTATGCTGACCGACTAAAAAAACTCCAGCTATACCCTGTCATATATCGTCTACTCAGAGGCGATCTCTGCTTAACATACAAGGCCATGTCAAAACCAGAGCTGCTGGACGTGCTACAATAAAGAAATCCCAATCCATCAGAGCCACACACTCCAGGGACCTAAACCTTGTCATCATAATGAACAAAACATGCTAGAGGGATAGGTTCCTAACCCAGAGACTCCCCATACTCTGGAATAGACTGCCCATACATGTCAAGCAGAGCACCTCCTTGGCCCTCTTCAAAAGGAACCTTGACGACTGGATGGGAGATAGGAAATTTACCCCGGGGATCACGTCAGTCGCCCTGCTAGACAAGGGGTTCAGGGAAGTAAATACTGTCGGAAGAATTAGCCAGGGAATTGTTATGGCTAGGCTTATACAGGGCCTAGGGCCAATAGCCTAGTACCAACCTATGAACTTTCTTCTTTTCTACCTTCTAGACTTCCACAGGAATATCATCTATTTCTGGAGGCATTCCATCAGATTGATTATATGTCAACATTTTAATATTTTCTCCTCCTATTTTAACTGTTAATTGTTGAGCCTCGTCTACTTCTAAGCTTGGCATACTTAAGTTGTACATAAATATTTCCATTTGTGTTCCTTTTTGATTTCCACATTTCTCTGCTTTTAAAAAATTTAATAAATATCCAAAATATTGCTAATACCTTTATAGGATCTCTGGTCATTTTTCTTGTTATAGGCTCCCTAAGTTTGACAACAACTCCTTCTGTTTTATGTTGCGTAAGTTGTTGTACAAAAAGTTTTTGTGCTTTGAAGTCATCAGAAAACAGTTGGCTTAACATCAATCTTTCTAAACTCATGCATATTATTCAAATATTGTCTTATGTTCTCTCTAGCACTCTGAATTTGCATCTCTTCTTGTTCAGTGAGATTCCCCTTATTCTGCAATACTTGACTTTGTCAGTCCTGCTAAAAAGTCCCTGTTACTTCTTAACCACATCTCTCTTGCTTTTATTTCTACCCTATTTTTAAACTCCACTTTCATTTTATCTCATGTACTAGGTATAACTTTTGAATACATTTCAGTGTTCCTTCACTCTTGAATAATTGGGGTCTATATTATTTGCTCAAAGTGACTTTTCTTCGAACATATAATCGACCCCTAAAGAGTGAATGCTCTAAAGCGTGAACGTCCACGAATTTTTTCCTCGGGAAAAAGTTCAGTTGGCCATTATAGGGAATTGCCCTTTTCCCCAATCTAGAGTGATCTCGGAGTTGGTATATTTAGTTGGGGTGGTGGGGGGTACAGCCCCCCACTTGATTAGGGTTTGAAGTTTGGGTTTTTTGTGTACTGCCCCATGAATTTTTTCCTGAGGAAAAAATTTGTGGACGTGGTCATTCATGCTTTAGAGCATCCGATGATTATATGTTTGAAGAAAAGTCTCTTTGAGCATACAATATAGACCCGAATAATTTCTAGTACCAATTCCTTAAATTCCTCTCTGTTTAACAGGTAGGAGAAGTGCGATTGTCTCATTTTTACTTCATTTCCCTGCATTTTTTTATCTTAGTTGTTATTGGTGCATGATCTGCAATACCTGTTGGATGTGTGTCGAAGCTTTCAGTTTAATGCATATGTTCCTGTGAAATATAATGTCCATCTAGTCTAGCCAAGTTATTGTACATTTGGTAATAAAATGCAAGTTGTCTCTGAGTTCCTGCTACTGAATTCATGTCTTCCATACTAAATATTTTTATACATTTCTTCAGAAATCTACCCTCTTTTGTTATATTTTTCCTTCTAGGCACGCAGATACATCCTTGCTGTTGCAAATCAAGTCCCAGTCACTACCTATAAGTAATATTTCCTACAGAATGCTGATTATTTTTCCAAAATTTTCTTTAGATCCATAAAAGCCGTTTTAGGTGGAATATAAATACACAAATATACTATTCTTATCTTTGTTTTCTCTTCTGTCACTGTTGGTGCAATTAGTATAACTACTCTCCTTTCCTTTGTCCCAGATATTCTACTGAATATCCATCCTGAAATCCTTTCTCATCAAATTCACATGCCCACTTCATTCCAAATGCATCTCCTGTAGCAGTACTGTTTGCAGTCTGCATTTTTTAATATAATTCAGTGCTCTTACCTTTTTATCTACACCTGTGAGGCCATTCACATTCTAAAATACAGACCATGTAGCCATTATGATACAATGTTGTTATACCCACCTATTATGTAGGACATATTTTTTACATTTTTATTTCCAGCTTTTATTTTACATGCACCCACTAATGTTTGACAGATTGATATTTTTATACAGTTGTTTTTTGAGATCTACATTTTACAAGACTTTGTTTTATTGAAAACCCTTAATCAAAGAAAAAAAAACAAACACACCCATAACATATTAACTTAAAACCAACATGCAACACTATGTACATCTCCAAATATTGAAGTTTTGCCCTCCTGATGGGAACAATTGCCCCAAATTGACAGCTGTACCCACAAACATTACCTAAACTAAATTTAAAGTTATCCATACTAAGGCACAAGTTAGTCTATGCTCCTACTTACATTAATTGGTATCTGTTCTTGCCTTATATATATATATATTCACCAACTAGATGTGAAAGTCAGCATGTATGCTTTCAGAAATATTAATTTTTAGCCTTAAGAAAAAGTGTGCTGGGTATCTTTAAATAAAACTAAATTATACATGGTTCTAGTAAATGCATTTCAGTACTTAGGTACAGTGAAATCTGCTATCTCTTATTCACATCCAGTAATTTGAAATTGTTTTTTTTTGCTAAGCTGCTTGCCCTTCTACCTTTCAATTTTATGATTCCCTTAGCAATCAATGGCCAGAACACTAGAGAAGTATTGCCTGCACCTGAAATCACATTATCTCCACATAAGAATAGAATGTACAGCTGCCCTCAGCTGCAGACATCTCTAAAATGTATGATCTTGAACATAGATCATGATATATTAATGAAACGGTGCGAGGAATACCAGTGCATGATGGAGAGGTGTGCCCTTTGTCCAGGTGATCAGTTATTGAAGACATCCACATTCTTCCAACCTTGAACTCAGGAATATAATGGATTCACTGTGTGGGAAGTATGAAATGAGATAAAGTTAAGAATCCATGACATTTATTACTGACCATGCACTTTACCCGTTCCAAAGACTGGCTGATCTCCAGCAGCTATAAATACTGTGGAGTACCTTGGGACAAGTATTGCATTTCTTTTGTATTTGATTATTCTAACAGTGTTAGGCAGAAAATGCTAGATTTCAAGAAGAAAACTGTGAAGGCTTAGTTATACAGTTCCCTTAATTCACCCATCAGTGTTAGTGGTTGAGGCGGATGGTTAAATGGGCATGTTGTCCATGCCAGGAGATATAAGGATCTTCATTAATAAAAATAGCTGTCTAAGCTACAACAAGTTAGAGGATGAATTATCTCAACATGAAATAAAGTGGGGGTTAAAGTGACACATTGCACTCCCAAAATGTCAAGATTAAAAACAGCTCACCAGATAGGTTCAAAGGTATATACCAGGTTAATGACTCCCAGGGCCTTTAAAGCCTAGCCACGCAACCCTACCCAATTGTGTCCCCTTGTAACATGTGCTTCTTAACTGGAAGGCAACTTTAGTTAGGAGGTTGCTAAAATGTTATTGGGGGTATGTTAATTAGGGGATGCTTACTGTTGACCTCTGTCTAAAAGAGACATGGGGGCCAACCCAGGGATGAATTTATGATTTTCCATTCATTGATCAAGGTTACATTTGAATATGATTATGAATAGACTTTGTGTCACATGGATGGGAAGCCTATTCTAGAGCACGGGGATCCTTTGAGAGACCCAACTGTCTCACCAGCATGTTCTATTTATGTTGTAAGCAAAGTTTAGATCTCTGGGTCTAGTGTTTCTGGTGCTGCTTGTTTTTTGGATGTGAAAAAATCTCCATCAGAACTGGAACTAAGGATGCCTTGTATGCCAAGCACAGATCGCCTTTGAACAATCTGTAGGATACGGAGTATAGTGACAGAGCTCTAAGGTGATATGTTTAGGATAATGTGTTAATACTTCCAGCTGCTGCATATGCCTAGTCAAGAGGGCATTGTACTCAATGATGAGTCTGTTTAGTGCCAAGTAGAGTGGTCCTAAAACTTCCTTGGACCTGGATGCCATACCCTTACCTATAAGTTTGACAACATAGCATGATATTTCTTACTACCTTAGTTATGTGTTAGTCAAAGGCCAGATTATTGTCTGCATATGTTTCCAGATCTGTAACTACCAGGTCAGCTCTAAGGGGTTCTTATCAATGGAGTAATTTGCCTTAGTGGATGTTTTATCAAAAGCCATTATAATGCACTTCTTTGCACTGAGTTTTAATCTGTGCCTTTGGCACCAGTCATTTGCCTGTGTTAGAACCTCTTGCAGGACATTAGCATCATGGAGGGAATTTATGATAGCTTCTAATTTGCAGTTGTCTGAGAACTTGGTGAGACAGAGGTCCTTGACATTTAACCTTGAGCTCTGAGAAATAGATACCAAACAAGAGTGTGCCCAGCATGGAGCCCTCTGGTACTCCACTGGTACCCTGCCTCTTGATGGAGGTAGTCTTAATCATGTCTTCTTTGGTCTTATCTGTGAGACAGCTAGCATTCCAGTGAGTTATGAAGAGATTTATGCCTAGTTCAGTGAGTCTGTCCACAATATCTGGGTAGGGTATTGTACTGAATGCCTTAGTCAGGTCGAGGTAGGTGGTATGCACAGTTTTCCCTTGCCTTTGTTAACTTGGATAGATTCAGTGTCTGTTGTTTGCCAGTGTCTTTGTTGATCATTTCCATGATGATTTGTTCCTTGGCTTTGAATATTAGACTAGTTTGACTAATGGTTCTGCAGTTTCCAGTGTTGGTTGATGGTCTACCTTGTGAAGGGGGGTAACTGTTGTCATCCTCCATTCACTTGGTACATAGCCTGTTTTGAGGCTGTAGTTGAAAAGTGGCTCAAGTGGTCCTGATAGATCATGTTTCAGGCTATTTAGGAGGCACTGTGGCTGTGTTTTTTGCTATAGTGAATGTCATTATGACCTGCTTCCTTGCTGATAGTTGAGAGGGTTGTACTGATAGGGATTTCATGAGGGGTGGTAATGGGGAGTGAGGTTAATTCTGAGCTGAATTTGCTGGCCAGCAGATTTGCTGTGTCACTCTTCTCAGCGAAGGAAGTATCATTTACAACCATTTCCCCACACTGTTGCATGTTACATCTGAGTTTTGGACAAAGCTGTAGAAGGCATTGTGGTTGCCTTTAGTGTGGGAAGATATCTTGACCTCATAATTGTCCTTACTAGATTAAATTAGTACTCTTAGTTTCCTGTTTAGTTTAATTAGTGAGCACTTGTTATTGTGAGAGTTGCTGTTTCTGTCTTTGGCCATGACTTTTTTCCTTTTATTATGTACCATGATAAGATTAGAATTCTACCAGTGTGGCTTGTTTTTTGGGGTTTGTTTTGGGCTTACTTCTGGTAGGTACAGCAGCCTCTGTGCAGCCATTTACGTTTGTACATGGTTTCTGTGAATAATTCTGCATAGGCTGTTGTGAACTCTGGGTTAGGTGTGACACTGAATTTTGACAACTGTCACTTAATAGGATGTAGTTTGCTTTAGAATAGTTCCTGATTGAAACAGGTATTGCTGGGCTTTCCGAACTGATTTTTATTTTGATTGAGACACCTTTATGATCCAGTCTAGCCAATGAGGATATGACATGCGGTGGGGTGTGCGGCACTCTCTCTCACGTTGGTGATAACTTTTCTAGTATGTTTGAACCTATGGTTGAAGTGCAAACTGTCTGATGAATGGTATTTGTACTGTGTCTTCAAGTTGAAGGCAGTGTATGTTTCCCGGTTTATAGAGTGGTAGTTAGCTTCCCATGAATAGAGTGTTGGGTTGGATAGAGTGTGCCTCCAGTAGGTCTAAATAATAGTTGTGGGATTCTTGTAACACAAATGGTGACCTATAGCTTGCTAAGATATGGAAAGGGACTCTACCTAATGTGATTTGCACATGGATGAACTGCAGGGTATAATCCTGTTTAACTAACCTTACGGTGCACTTGTTGCTAATGTAGACTGAGACACCTCCACCTTTAGTCCCTGTTGGTGCAGCTGATGTTCTAAATGTGTGGAAGGCAATGTAGCCTTTCACTGTTGGAGTATCTTCTGCATCTTTTAACCTTGTCTCAGTAATGGCACATATGTCTATATTCTCCAGAGTGATGAGAGCTTGTAGGTTGTGGAGTTTCTTGTTAATGCTCCTAGCACTGAGGAGTAACACCGTTAGGTTTTACCTGCTGTATTGATAGGTTTGTCACTCTGGCATTGCCTAAAAAAAGGCTCTAAAGGGATGGATAATATTTTAGTCAAAATCTGCAAGTCTAAGGGGACAGGTGTAGGCCATATTTGACAAAGCAATGTGATCTGTTGACCCTGTCCTCCTGTCCTCCCAGGCTGACAGACGTTGAATCTCCCTTGACTGATACTAGAAACCTAGCCACGTGTTACATTTGGTCATTTTTTGTTCACACTGTGGCATCATACTTGGTGAGGGTACAGTGCTGCTCAATACTTCATATAGTGCAGTTAGGTATGTCTCACCTCATCTATACCAACATAGACTATGATACTCATACTGGTACCTGTGGGGCAATGACCCAAGTGCATGTGTAACTTGTCAGATCCTGGCTCCTGATAAGCAACTGACTGTAATCTTCTCCTTGGCCAGCCTGCTGAGTGAGGCATCTGTGTGTTTTACAATTGAGTTCCCTATGACAAAAGTCCTGGGTAAATTGTTTACTTGCCTTATGAGCTTTTGTGCAGGAATCCGTTGGGTGTAGGTTTATGTGTGGTGCTTGGTGTTGCTTTTGCTGTATGCTATAGAGATTGCTGAGTATAGACATTGCTGTTTCAGGCTTAGGAGGTCTGAGGTTTGAAGAGGTTACTTTTTTTTTGTGCCTTGGCATAAGAGAGTTTATTTGTGTGGGCACATTGTGTGGTGAATGCTGTGTGTTCTTTACAGCCTTGTTTGTATGCAAGATATTTGCCTCCAACAAAATTGTGTTTTTTAGCTCTTGTATACTGTGTTGGTTTCTTTAAGGATTAAAAGGTTGTCTGTGAACATGATAATTGTCTCAGGATGTCCATATCTATCAAGATGGGTACACAGACATTTGGAAATTGCATATCCATGTTGTCTGGACCTATATTAGGATGGACTATTAGGGTCTGAGGATTAGGTTATACAGACGTCTCATAGGGTGGTCTTCTGGGTTAGGGTCTAGAGCTGAATATTGCTAGGATATGGCATTAGTATTATCAGATGAGCAAGCTAGCTGCTCAGAGTATAACTCTGCATAGTGCAACACTAAATTGCAGGTTACAGTCCTGGTACTAATTTTATAGGTAAACTTGACTGTCCAGCTGCTTGGGTCTGTTCATGGCACTACCAACTTCTGTTCCATGGTAAGTAACTCTGTGCAAATGCACCTGATTCTATAAATTAACTCCTGAAACCTGTGACCAATAAATAACTAGACTCTGAGTCCCTCTGGAGCATTTCCTACCTCCGATAGACCAGGCAAACATCTTCTTCCAGAAAATGGATGACCTGAGTCCTCTTAATATTGAAGCACAGAAAAAAGGGACCCTCAAGTGCAATGCAACAACAAACAACTTATTGTATACCTAAATCACCCCTCTATATGGTGATTACAAGACAAAACAGTTCAAGTACCAAACAGTAAGTAGAAAAGGTGATTTGTGCAATATTTCAGTTTGCCTGGATGAGACTGGATTCGGTGCAAACACCTCTTGAAGCACAGGCAAGACTGTAAGGTTTGTGAGCTCTGTGGAAATGAGCTCATAGCTTTCTTATGCTTTCCAACTCGGATAGACCAGGCCACCACCTACTGCCGCTAGCTGGAATATCCCAATCTTCTTAAAGTAGAAGCACAAAACATAGCTTGAGAGTGTATGTTACCACATTTATACAAGCCCTTAAAGCACAGGAAAATGTGTAGCAAATTACATAGTAACACTGCCAGTAAAGCTTTTTAAAAAGTGCAAATCTCAGCAATCAGCAAACGGTATAATATCATGGCGCATGAAAATGATTTCAAGTGCAAAAATCAGCAGATAAAGCAGTTAAATGAAATGCAAAACAGTAAACGAAATCTCTCCGCCAAGGATGGCACAGGATTTATTCAGGACTCTCTGAGCGTGGCAAGGATGCTAAGCAGATGGGATTTTTGTGAAAATGATGATTTGTAGTAAGGGAGGTTAACTCAAAGGCAATACTTATTTACAGAGGTAGCTGTCAGTTTGAAGGATCTATGTAAATTGTTGGGGAGAGTACTTAATTAGCTTATACAACTTACAGCAGTAATCAAAGGGAGAGGGTCTTTGTTAGTCATGTTATCATAAGAGATGCATGTCAAAGACACTGACTTTTAAAACTACAGCAGCAAAAAGGTGAGATGGTTAGGGAACAATACAAGCTGCTGTAAGAAGCCAGACAAATCAGATACTGCAACTTGTTGCCCACAGTATATCAGGTCAGCATATGAGCCAAAATGCCCATGGAAAATGTGGGCTGGTTAGGACCATTAAAAACTAGTGATGCATCTTTAATAATGTGCCTCAATGTTGTTTAAACAATATGTGGTGTGGGGGGCACTAGCCATCATGGATAAATGTTCACTAGCCTGCTTTAAAGACATTTAAGCAAGACATGGGCAGACTGAACACTAGATACCAGGGCTAATTGTTCACTGTTGTACCTTAATGGTACTTAAGATGTGGGAGGGGCAACTGTAGACACCAGGGATAACTCTTTCAAATTATGCATTAATAGCACTTAGTAACAGGAACACTAGACACAGGGGACAACATTGCAATATCATACCTTAATACATGTGCATGGAGGAACATTAGACATCAGGGATTATGTTAAATTATGTGCCTTAACAGCTCTTAACAAAAGATGTGGGTAAGGGGAACACTATTCTCCAGAGAGACTCTTAATAGTGTCCTTAAAGGCACTAAGAAAGATTCAAACCTTGCACCTTCCCAGGAAGAGCATCAGTCCTCCAAATCACCACTAGACAACAAGATAACTCTAAAATATTACCTACGCCTTTAAAAAAATGATGCAAATTGAAAGGGGCGGGGTTCAAATCCTACACTGCTTGCTCACAGAACATGAGCATAATCTGCTTTTATATTTATATATCTATATATCTATATATATATATATATTTTTTTTTTTTCTGTACACAAGAAGTAATGTGAAGCTGTAATTTCTGGCATGATCCAGTGCTTGCAGCAGCCCATGAGGGACAGCGTGGGAAGACCTCAATAAAATAGTGGGAGGTACACTAGAGAACAGCAGGGAGATTCTTTAAAGTACTACAGGGACTCAATTAAAAAATTAATATAGTGATAGCTCTACCATAACCTCTAACGTCTGGCACTAATAAACGACTCTCAGGATATGTGATTTATGATAGCAGGGACAAAAAACAAAGAAGAGATATTGGGGCATTATCTCATCTCTTGCACAGGTAAGGCATATGTGGTGTGTGTGCTTGAATGAGTGGGGTGCTTGTGTTACTGCAGTGTATTGGCCCCTAGTGTTGACTACCGCAGGAAAGTGCTGATCTGTCAAATCAGTGGCGATTCAGAGACTTGCAAATTATCTGATAATGAAGTCTTTCCTCATTGCGGCTAATGTGTCCCTGAATCACAAAATACCACATTACAGAAACAGGGCCTTTTTATTGCAGCTCTTAATGGAACCACTGGGGTTCTTTCTGAATCCCTGGGATTACCTTTTATTCTGCAATTCAGCTTAGTTAAATAATCTGGAGAGTTCTGAACTCTTGATTAGTGGTGAATGACCTCTCTCTTTCTCTTTATTTTTTAGCTTAAAAGTGAGCCATCAAATAATTTAGCTTAAAAGTGTTAAATGCCACAATAATTTCTGAATCTGTGACACAAAGAAAGAATGCACATTGGATATTTTCCAGACTTTCAGGTTCCACTTACAGTGAGGTACAATCCACAATACTCAGTACAAGGCCTTATTTTCTCTTGCATGCCTCCATGCAACTTTGGGGTTTTGGTGGTTGTAATACAAGCATTTTGAGTACAACCTGAACAAGTGTTTCATCATAAGAATGACACCTAGTGGGAGTATCATTGAGTTCCAACCTGCTGAGACCTAGCTGTCAAAGTGAAAGTTGCACTAAAAGTCAAAAGATACTAAGCATACAGAGTTATGCATCTGCTTGGGCATAGTAATACCAGAGCTCAGAGAAGCGGCAAAGGGGACTTCCATGTATAAGATGATAGCTCCTCCTCCCAGTACCAGCAAGCTGGCTTGCTTCCTATCACCTCACTCGAATCAGGAAACTAAGAGCAGGTGAGAATTCCAAGGTAAGAAGGAGTGCTATATAGAGATGCTGCTTAACTCTAGGAATGCATGGGGTCCCATACCTCGACAGTGAAAAGGTCACTGGGTATATAGAGCTGCTGCTTAACTCTAGGAATGCATGGGGTCCCATACCTCAACAAGGAAAAGGTCACTGTGTATATAGAGTTACTGCTTAACTCTAGGAATACATGGGGTCCCATACCTCGACAGTGAAAAGGTCACTGGGTATATAGAGCTGCTGCTTAACTCTAGGAATGCATGGGGTCCTATACCTCGACAATGGAAAGGTCACTGGGTATATAGAGTTACTGCTTAACTCTAGGAATACATGGGGTCCCATACCTCGACAATGAAAAGGTCACTGGGTATATAGAGCTGCTGCTTAACTCTAGGAATGCATGGGGTTCCATACCTCGACAATGAAAAGGTCACTGGGTATATAGAGCTGCTGCTTAACTCTAGGAATGCATGGGGTCCCATACCTTGACAATGAAAAGGTCACTGGGTATATAGAGCTGCTGCTTAACTCTAGGAATGCATGGGGTCCCATACCTCGACAATGAAAAGGTCACTGGGTATATAGAGCTGCTGCTTAACTCTAGGAATGCATGGGGTCCCATACCTCGACAATGTAAAGGTCACTGGGCACAGTTAGAGGAACAGTCAGACAAGTTCCTGGGTGGAGATAGAAAAAAGAAAATTGAATTTTGACTGAAGATCTGATTCAGCAAGAATGAGAATGAAAACTGAAAACAGGGAACATTGTTTATGAGAGTAAGATTTGTTAACTAAAATCATTTATATTTGAAAACACTATAACAGTAGTCTGTTTCATGTTAAAAGTATGATAATGTTAAAAAGAATGCAGTCTAACATTTATATCAAAAACTGAAATATAAGGCTTATAAGTTATTGTATATGGATGCGATAGACGAGAGGTGTCATTATGAGGCATTCACAAAATGTTGACAATTTCTGAATTATTAAAATGAGAGCAGTTGAAAAAACAGCATATGGTACTCAAGTAACTTTATTTATGTCACTGTATACCCATTTATGACACAGTGCAACATACATGCACAGCAAGGCATGCAGGTAGTAAAGATTAATGAATAAAGAAGTCATTGACATGATGTGCATTCAACATATATAATGTTTTCTAGAGTGCTTTCTGTAAATAAAATGGATTTCTGTCTGCTAGGAACAAGACTAGATCCAGGTCTTTAACTAACACTAACATGAGGAGAGAGAAACTGAGAGATACATTTCTGTGTGGAAGATTTGCTGGGATTAGTAATTCAGTCTATGATTAATCCACTTGAAAATGTAAATAATTATTTTTCATATTTTGAAATGACTAAAATTTGTATACTAGCATCCTCAGTAGATACCATATTTAGAATATGCAAATAGTGCCTCAAGTTATTTGTTTCACAGTTTGGTGAGAACAGATTTTTGAATCCTTTTGGTTAAATCTGATCTCAGCAAGTGCTGCATTTGAATGAAATGCTATTTGAACAAATCTGATTGTTGTGGTATTTCTGCAAGTCAATGTTTCCCCTATTAGAGTTGGATTTAGGACTAAGGTGTTAGTCATACATTAGTGTTAAGCTTTGGGTTTATGATAAGGTTAGGTTTAGATATAAAACTGGGTTTACATACAAGCTTTAGGATTGAGGCTTTGTTCAGACTTTGATTTGTGTAATATGTAGTATTCTGCCACTATATGTATGGTACGCACAGCTTTATATCTCATAAGGAATGCTATTGAAGGTTTGTGTATTTTTTTGTGCATTTTCAGTGATTGTTTCATTTAGTCAAAAACTGTATTCTCTTGATAAGTCTCTTCAAACAGATATCTTAGTCCCCACATGGTGTGCTCCATGTATCCGTGGAAGAATACAACTAAAAGTAAACAATTTTTCTTTCATCACACAGCTGAACAGAGGAGATTCCAAATAATGTATAACTGGGTGAAATGTCTTACACTGCCACTGCTAATAGTCTAATACACTGTATTGCCACACTGGGAGCAGTTAAGGTGACATAGCATATTTAGCTTACTTCAGAGCAACAGGTTTTTGTATAATAAGTAATAAGTGCTTCCATTATCCAGCCTCTCAGGATTAAAAGATAATTTTCGTGTATTACTTTTTATAGCCTTAAAATGATTAAGTCGTCATCTTTAACCCCCTTTTCACATTTTTCTACATGGGGTCGGGGTGTCACATCAAATGCCGCCATCTCTCTCAATTCAGTGCCAGTCTCCTGCCTTCCTTGAAAGTCATGCCTAAGTGTCACAGATTTTCTCTCACACAATCCATCCAGCTCTTTGCTGTATACTCTCAGTTCCTCTTGCCTTCTTGTCTCTTCCAAATTTTCTTCACCAGGTTGTCTTCTGTTTTCCTGCACATGTGCAGGAGCCATTGTAATCTGTTCTCTTTAACCTTCTCTGTAATTAGAACTACTTGGGATTCTGCTGTGATGTCCTCATGTCTTCATCTATACCCTAGTGCGAATCATCTCACCCATCTCAGATACTTCTTGTGTATTACTTCTAGCTTTCTTAACTGCTATGCCTTCACTGCACAGGTTTCTGTACCATACAGTAAAACTGGTCAGTTACTGTGCTGTACACCTTACTTTTCAGCTTCTTTGACATTCTTCTGTCATACACTACATCTGATTCTCTATGCCACTTAGCTGCATTCCCTCTGAGAAGTGAAATCTGAATGAGGAGGTCAAAGTTAGAATCCGAACGGCTACAGCCAACTGGCACAAAGTGTTTGGGCTTATCTGTGACAGAAAAATGCCAAATGCATTGAAAAGTGAAGTATACAAAATAATGGTGTGAGTACTGTATGGTACAGAAACCCAGGCAGTGAAGGCAATAAAGTGCCTGAGACTGGTGATATGATGTGCTCTGTGGCACAAACTAAGAAATGAGAACATCAGGACAGAAGCCAAAGTAGTTCCAATTGTACAGAAGGTCAAAGAAATCAGATTACGGTGGTTTGGGCACATGTGCAGGAAAGCAGAAGACATCTTGGTGAAGAAGATTTGGACTAGATTGGAAGAAGGCAACAGGAAGCAAAGGCATCTAGCAAAGAGATGGATGGATGGTGTGAGAGAAGACCTATACTTGTAACTATACCTATACTTATACAGGCATAGCTGTCAAAAAAGTTAAGAGAGTGACAGTGAACAGAGAGAAATGACAATTGATTCAAAACCCTTGACATCATGTGCATATAGAAAATGGGAAAAGGGTGGGGGTGATAATCTCTGCTCACTGAATTCGTAGGTTGCATACTTGACAACCAGTTTAAGTCTGACACTCACATAATCTTAATACTTGTTTATCAATAGTAAGAAGCCTGGCAGATTATACAAGGTTAAATCATTTCTTACTGACACTGGTAATCTGTTAACATCTCATTTCATATCTGCTCCATTCCTCTCTGTTCTGCTGTTACAAAACATACCAATTTTAGAATGGAAATAAAAAGAATATTAAATCAGCATGACGCATCTTCTTAACAGATGTGAAATTATCCAAACACTTCCAAGAAATCCTGGTTTCTCCTGTAAGGAAAAAGTTCAGTATTGGCAAAATTTTAAGCAAACACCAAAGATGTATGAGGATAAAGCCACTCTCTAAAAACTCAAAAAGTCCATAAAAACAAAATAGAAGGCTCCAAGGCTCAGATGCAAAAAATATAACACACACTATTGAGGAATAGGTAAAATGTGTAAGCGCTTTCATGTTCAAATCACAGAACGCTTCATCAGACATTTTGCAAAACCCAAAATATGGAGTTTAAATACCACTAACTGCCAATCATGTTACTCAAAAATTTAACCCTAAAAAAGGTAGTTTACCAATAAAACATATTAAATGGCTCAAATATAAAAATGTACAAGACATATGTTCTTCTCTGATACTGACATCATGCCATTGCATTTAATACAAAAAAATATATATTAAGTATAAACTTCATAAATATCTAAATAGGATGTAACACCTTAAAAAACAACAAATAGCCCCTTCAAAACACAAAGTACAAACTGTGCAAAAATCATGCAAAAATCACTAAATGCATAATGAGCCTAACATGTAAAGAGGTATAAAAGCCATCATGGCCATACTAATGTTTAAAAGGTACCAGCTAGAAAAGGTTGAAGGGAAATCCTATCTTTGAGATAATGGGTTCTGTCAGCCAGCAGTCTAATGATCCATTTCATCATCCAGCTGGTGAATCTGGGAATCTTGAGGCAATGTTATAACTGCCTCATGTACACAGACAACCCTCTCCTCCTCCCACATAACACAAATGCTTGCGAGAGATGCAGCTATTTAGCCAAACTGGAGGCTGAGCTCTCTCAACTCAGGACTGGCAAGACCAAACAGGAGGAGAAGGCAACTACACACACCACAAAACCAGCCTCACATAATGCTACCACACCAGTGAATCAAACACATAAACACACAAAGACATACTCGGAGGCTCTGAGTAAAAATTTACCTAAACAGCAGAGGCCTCCAAAGCAGACACCCAAACAACTGCTACCTCAAGACACCCCACAAGCAACACATAAACCACAAAAGCAGTGTGCAAAGCAGTCACAGCCCTTAAGGCCAAATACAACACCAAACATACTTGTCATAGGTGACTCCATAGTCAGACACACTGACGTCCCACTCACCAGGCTGAACAAGGAGAGGGTCACAGTAAGCTGCCTATCGGGCGCTAGAATCCGCCACATAACACAAGCACTCGGGTCACTCCACTGCAAGTACAAATATGACACAGTCATTGTCCATGCTGGTGTGAACGACCTGAGACGTACCTCCCTGGACTACATGAAAAGAGACATAGAGGAGCTCTCTGATTATGTAGCCCAGGCAGGTATGACCCTGACCCTGAGCAGTATCCTTCCTTCACCAAGAATGATGCCACAATATAGAGACAAGATGATCAGCTTTAACAATTGGCTTAATGACTAGTGTCATTCAAAGGGGATCCAGTGTCTGTCTGCCTGGGATGACATGCTTGACAAGCCACGCTGCTTCGCAAGGGACGGCTTGCACCTGTCACCCCTGGGATTCCGGATATTGGCTAAGGCTCTTGCCACCTCCATAGTGCCTTTTTTAGGCAAGGCTCAAATTCTAAACCTACCACCCTAGAAAACAAAAATGGGAAGAAACTGAGGGTAATGCTGCTCAATGCCAGAAGTCTAAATCTCAAAATGCACGCACTCGAGGCCCTTCTCAGTATGGAGAACATCGATGTCTGTGCTGTAACTGAAACCTGGTTCAAGGCTCCTGAGAGCACCCGGCACTATTAGGTTTTACCTCATATCATGCGTTCTGGCCCCAAAACCCGGACCACACCACAAAAGGAGGGGGTGTATCCATATTCATAAAGGATACCCACACCTCCAGGTTGGTGGCAATGCACGAAGCTTTGGAAACCATCCAGGTGCAACTAACCATAGGCAAAACTGCTCTACAAATTGTAGCATGCTACAGGCCACCCTCTCAAACTCAGGAACCCCACACAGCCTTCCTGAAGACACTGGAGGGTATAAATGTATCTCCAAACACCATCATATTGGGTGACTTCAACTACCCGAATATAGACTGGGAACATTACTCAAGCCCTAATTTTCTAGCCCAACGGTTCCTGGAGTTCATAAATTCAAATGCCATGGAACAGCTAGTCACTGTTCCCATGAGAGGAGAAAATATACTAGATCTCATTGTCACAAACATGGGGACAAAATGCTCCACACTGGAAGTATATCCCTCATTGGTGAGATCTGATCATAAACTAATCTCACTGGAAATCCACATCCCGCCCCCACCCCAAACAAAAAAGACCACAGTGAAGAACTTCTCTAAAGCAAATTTCACACTACTCAAGACTGGTGTGGTATCCTTCAAGGCCCCTGAGCCAGTGGAAACCACAACCCAAGCTGCGGAAGCCCTTACAAATGCCTTCTATGAACACCTCCAGTGCTGCATGGATCAGGCAATCCCAAATAAAACCAAGACTCTTTCCACAAAGGGCAAACGTCCAGTCTGGTGGACCCCAGCCATTAACAAACTTTACAATAAGAGGAGAAAGCTATTACATGATAGAACAAAATCCATAAAAGGGAAGTCACCCTGATCATTATTAGTAAAAAATACGAGCACTCATAAAATCAACTAAGGCCAATTTTGAGAGAAAAATTGCCATGGATTCAAAGGACAATCATAAGGCCTTTTTCAGCTATGTTAGGAACCTGGGTGGAAACTCCCAGATATGCTCAGAATTAGTCCAAAATGATACAAAAATCACTGAACCCACAGACATTGCCAACATACTGGCAGACAGGTTCAGTGCAAACTTCACCCTCTCCCCTAAAGGAGAGATAACTATCCCAGCGGAGTGTAGCCTCCCAGACATCTCAAATGCGCAGGTGAAAGCTGCTCTCTCTAAAGCTAAAAACACAGCATCAATGGGACCTGATGGTGTCCCCAGCTGTGTGCTACACGAGCTAAATGAGGAATTAAACCCGCACATAAGGCAGCTGTTTAATCTCAGCCTTACCATAGGATACGTGCCCAAGGAGTGGCGTACGGCAACTGTGGTCCCACTCCACAAAGGCGGTGCCTCTACGGACCCTGGTAATTACCGCCCCATAAGCTTAACAAGTCTAGTCTGCAAAGCTATGGAGAGGATCATAATGGAGCTCATAAACAAAGATATAGGGGACTTGCAGACATTGGACCCGACCCAGTTTGGCTTCGTCAAGGGAAGATCATGCCTTTTGAACTTGGTCGACTTCTTCGAAACAGTCACCAAGGCCATTGATGAGGGAAAGGCAGTCCATACAGTCTATCTTGACCTTGCAAAGGCTTTCGACACAATACCCCACTCGGGTATTGTAGAAAAACTTACCAGCTTAAATGTAAACCCATATGTCACAAGATGGGTTGCAAACTGGCTTAAGGACAGAACCCACAGGGTTAGAGTTGCTGGCGCTATGTCAGACTCCAAGCCAGTCACAAGTGGTGTCCCACAGGGCTCGGTCCTTGGCCCCCTATTGTTCGGCATCTACTTCTCAGAAGTACAGGCCAACATGGGAGGACTTTGGCTGACAAAGTTTGCAGATGACTGCAAACTGGGCGCCATAGTGGAAAGTGCATCGGACACGGATATCCTTCAGAAGGGACTCACGGAAACAGATAGCTGGTGCCAGAGCCATGGCCTGAAGTTAAATGCCAAAAAATGTATAGTCATACCCTTTGGGAAAAACAAGGTAACCCCAAGCTACCATATAGGTGGCAATCCACTAAGCACAGAAGAGGTTATCAGGGACCTGGGGACCCAGGTTGACAGTGGCCTTTCTTTTGACACTCACATTGCTAAAGTGGTTAGAAAGACCTTCTACATTGCCCACATGATCATGAAGGGATTCACATCCAGATCTAGTGAGGTCATTGTTCCCCTGTACTCCTCACTTATCAGACCAATGATTAAGTACAATGCCTCATTCGGGATGTATCTCACCCGACATCTGCAGCAATTGGAGAGACCCCAAAAGTTCCTCACCAAAAGGATAAAGGGACTCCAAAATCTGTCATATGCTGCCAGATTGAAGAAACTCCAGCTCTATTCAGTCGCATACCATCTGCTCAGAGGTGACATGTGCCTGACATACAAGGCCATGTCCAACCCGGAATTAATGGACATGCTCCACCTCAAAAAATCCAAATCCACCAAAACCACTAGAGCAAGCGACTTAAACCCTAGCACGGATATAAATAGGACATGCTGAAGGGATAGATTTATCACTCAGCGACTCCCTATGCTGTGGAATAAAATCCCGGTCCATGTGAGGCAGAGCACCTCGCTAGCTCTGTTCAAGAGAAATATCTTGACCTGTGGATGGGAGATTGTAGGTTTACCCCGGGAATCATCTCTGTGTCACTGCTGGACAGAGGCACATCAAACTAATGGGCACAGTATTTTTTCATATAAGGGGTGGCATAAGCCACAAAAATTTGGGCTAGGGACGGCTTATAAATGCCTTAGAGCAGATAGCCTAGTATAAACCTATGAACCTATCTCAAGTTGTTCAATATAATTTTTAAAATTCCCTAACCTAATGCTCTTATTTACTAGTTCAAGATTTGTGGATGATGTTTTTTGTTATGGAACAGTTCCATCATGGAATTTGAAGCCTTTTTGAGCTACATTAATGAAACAATGAGCTTCCTTGAATTTTCAGCAAATATATCTCCCGAAAAGATAAAATTCTTTGATGTTTATATCTGTAAGATGTAAGACAAGTGGAACCATAGAAACTGGGATGTTTAGGAAGATGTGTTGGAAAAGTAATCTCTTACACAGAGATAGTTTACATCCTCCACATGTATACAAAACATTATACAAGGACAAGGACTCAGAGTTTCTAGTTTGACCACTTCTGATGAAGTGTGTAATGATACATTGTTAAATTTAGAGAGTGAGTTCCTAAACAGAGGTTATAAAGGTCAAGAAAGCAGTGTTTTAGGGGATGAGAAAGTGATAGAGGGAACAAAAAAAACATATTTTAAGAGAAGTCATGAAAGTGATATACCCTGTGATTGGTTAGATGATGATAAATCCCATACTGTTAGACTCACCATCCCATGTTGTAGTAATAATAAAGCCATCCAAGATATAATATATCACATATATATTACATATTCTTTGTTATCACCCTGCACTCAGCCACCATGTCCATCACAACTATTACTTTGATCTTGCTTCTCTCACTTACACTCTCTCTCTCCTAACAATAATCACAACTTTCCAAGGCACCCAACATACCTCCTGCACCTACCTGTACACAACCAGCATACATAACCCACATTTATCAAGTTACTCAGACATCCACCGTAGCTTATTCAGAGCTAATAAATCTGTACTATGCAAAGTGAAAATTCTACCCCTCCAAAGACACTCCCTTTATTATACCACCAACAGCAACTTACACCACTTTTAGGAAAAAACTGAGAAGTATAACCTACACAATTTGCCAAAGCACTATTTCCCAGTGTGGTGATATACAACCAAACCCAGGCCCAGCCCCACTCAGCTCTAGCAAACCTAGAAAATCTCTTATGCTATCAACCATAAATCTCCAAAGCCTTAGAAACAAGATACCTGAACTCCATGCGTGGATTTCTAAGTACAACCCAGATATTAAAGCAGCTACCGAAACCTGGTTAAAATCATATATAAAAGACACTGAATTTCTCCCCCTAAGCTACTCATGCCTGAGAGTCGATCGACCCAACAAGAGACAAGGAGTAGTAGCAGTAATCTTCCCTAGCAATTACACATTAATTCCCTACTCAAAACCAACATCCAACTTCTCCCCAGCTGAAGTACTAATCTCTGTATTAAAACTTAACAACCATAAAAACATTTGCATAATTGCTCTTTATATTCCTCCATGAAACAACATACCAATATTAGAAAACATACTTGCCTGGACTTCCCAAAATATAGATAAGAAAGCCATCATTCTAGGTAATGTAAATATCGATTGGCTAGATAGAGGCCACAACAACCCCTCAAAAAATATAAATCTTTACAACTTCTCCCAACTAATTGAAGACATCACCAGACCTCACAAAAATTACAACTGGGGCTCTACAATAGACTGGATATTAGTGTCCCACCCTTTCAATGTCATCAGTGCAGGAATAATACCTAATACCATTAGTGACCACCACCCAGCATATATCATACGCAAAACTACTCCAACCACAGGCCAACACCAATATAAATCTACTAGAAATTTTACTAAGTTACAATCATCCATATTTAATGAAACCTTAGCTAAAGTAAACTGGGAACCCCTCAAATCCCTGCCACTTAATGAAGCTGTTGAATTCTTTAACTCAATATTTCTAGACATCTTAGATAGGCAAGCACCCACCCACCAAAAACAAATAAAACATAACCATGCATGCTGGCTCTCAAAATCCACAAAAGAAGTCAGGTCCACAAGGGATAAAATCTGGAAATCATAGCAGAAAAACAAAGATCCCTCAACTCTACTACATTACAAGCAACTCCGTAACCAGGCAAAATGTCTAATAACCATTGATAAAAAAGACCACTACTTCCACCTACAAAACCAACATAAAAATAATCCCCAAAAATTCTGGTTCTCCATCAGCCAACTATTACACCCAGGCTCTCAAAGCAATCCATCCCCTGACCCACAAAAAACTCCCACTGAACTTGCTACCCTCTTCAATTCCTACTTCAATGACACCATAGCTAACCTAACTGCCACCTTTCCTATTGTTAACAGTACCACCACCAAGACAGCTGATGACCGAATCATCTCAGAAAACAAGTCTACCCTTAACCCTAACATAAAATTCTCCCACATACCCACCAGCACAATAAAACAACTTTTACTTAAGCTAAAACCCTGTACTATGGCCACTGACAATCTACCCCCACACTTCCTGCAGCTAGCAGCAAACTCTATAGCTTATCCCATCAGCATACTCATTAACAGATCAATTAAAGAATCCAGACAGCTGGAAAAAAGCATTCATTCTCCCTTACACAAAGGTGGCACCAACACAGACACCACAAACTTTCGACCCCTAGCAATTCTCTCACCCCTCTCTAAAATGCAGGAAAAATGCATCCATGCCCAACTCCTCAACCACCTGCATGAAAACCACATTTTATCACCCACTCAGCATGGTTTTAGACCAGGACACAGCACCACTACTGCCCTCCTATCCTTCCTTGATACAGTTAACCAGGCACAGGATTCTGATAAAATAATTGCTTCACTTTTCCTTGACCTCTCCAAAGCTTTTGCTACCAATGCCCACACTATCCTCCTCCCTAAACTATCCACCCTCCACATTTCTCCCCCTACCCTACAATGGTTCAACAGCTATCTCTCCAATAGGCAGAAATCCACCAAATGGCAACAGTCTTACTCTCCCTTCCTCAATACTTCCATAGGGGTACCCCCAAGGCTCCATACTTGGTCCTCTCTTATTTAGCATCTTTATTAACAACTTTCACACCACTCACCCACAATGCTCAGTAATCCAGTATGCTGATGACTCTACAATAATATGCACTGCAAATTCCAGCTCTGAACTCCAGCAAATTACCCAGAATGCCCTCACATCTACGGAATCTTGGATGCTTAACAATCATCTTGCCATAAATAAAAAAAACAAACTAAACTAGTAATTATTACTCCTAGGAAAACCACTCCATTTGATAAAAAACTATTCACTATACAAGCCCAAGACAATACCACTATAGAAGTTGTCCCACACACTAAGTTACTAGGCATTATTATAGATGAAAACCTTAATTGTGACCTACACATAAACAATAACATCAAAAAAACACACCAAAAGCTTGGTATGCTCTACAGGCACCAACACTTTCTTAGCCTCTCTACTAGACAAACTCTTGCAACTACCGTTTTATTACCCTCTCTCCTCACTAATATCCAAAATTCTACAAAATCCAAACTTGGTATGTGTTACAACAGAATAGCAAAATTTGCCACCAAGGCCAAATTTTCATCCCACCACTGTAAGTCACTGAAACAATTAGGGTGGCTGAAACTCCCCCACCATCTCTCATTCACCCAACTAACTACTGTGCACAAAATAATCTACAGATCCACAGACTGTCCTGCTGAGTTGCCCTCTCAACTCTACTTGCAAAATACCATCCCAGCAGGCACCTAAGATCTGAAAATCATCTACTTCTAAAAGTAGATAAGCCCATCTTACCCGCTGGTCAACTCCTCTATTCCTTCACCATCGCCAAACTGTGGAACTCACTTCCACCTTCTATAAGAAACACAGGCAGCACCGCCACCTTCAAACAAATACTGAAAATCATCTCAACTCTTCCTGGCTATGTTCCTGCTCTATAACCTAACCTCTTCACTCTCCTTATATGATTACTAAACTCCTATGTCTTTTGCTACTAGTGACTGATGATACTTTCTCCATATTTATTTTTATCTTCACTTGTTGATACTGGTACAGTAATACTGATTAATATATCTCTGTTTATACCACTCTGATTGAATTAATTGAATTCTGCTTTAATGTATATTTTCTGTATATGTTACTATATTTACTATCTGTAACACTGTTTCTACTTCTGTACTAATTAATGTTTATAGTTTTTCTGTATCTCGTTGGAGCTTTTCTCCCCAGGCCTCCACTAAAAATGGGCTCTCTTAGGCCCAGTGGACTTTCCCGGTAAACAAATGCAATAAAATAAAATAAAATAAAACAAACAAATAAATAAATAAATAAAGAATTGGGGAATTTTGACAGTAGATGAAAAAATGACTAATATCACAGGAAGCAAACCCAAATATGCGCATAAAAACAAACTGTCTTTTAAAAGAATGTGTTGCTATGAAAGAGAATACTAATAGAGTTCAGTCTCAGAAAAAAGGAACTTTTCCTTGTAGAAATTGCAACCAATGTGGATATATGGCTAATAGCAATATGTTTTTGCATCCACTGACACATAAGACTTATACTTTTGACCATTATGCTGATTGTAGGAGTAGTGATTTGATATATTTGGCTTCCTGCACAAAGTGTTTTTCCTTTTATATAGGAAAAAACAATAGCAATCTGAGGAAAGAGAGTCAGAGAACATTTATACGCAATAAACAGGGAGGATGATACGAATGCATTAGTTCATCACATACTCCATAATGATCTTTCATATAGATTCACATTTTTAGTGGTTGAACTAGTGAATAAGAGCATTAGGTTAGGGAATTTAAAAAATTATATTGAACAACTTGAGATGAAATGGATTGTTAGACTGCTGGCTGACAGAACCCATCATCTCAATGATAGGATTTCCCTTCAACCTTTTCTAGCTGGTACCTTTTAAACATTAGTATGGCCATGATGGCTTTTATACCTCTTTACATGTTAGGCTCATTACGCATTTAGTGATTTTTCCATGATTTTTACACATTTTGTACTTTGTGTTTTGAAGGGGGTTACTTGTAGTTTTTAAGTGGTTACATGCTATTTAGATATTTATGAAGTTTTTACTTAATATATGTTTTTTGTGTAATAAATGCAATGACATGATAGCATCAGAGAAGAAAATATGTCTTGTATAGTTTTATATTTGAGCCATTTAAAATGTTAATTGGTAAACTACCTTTTTAGGGTTAATTTTTTGAGTAACATGATTGGCAGTTAGTGGTATTTAAACTTCATGTTTTTGGTTTTGCAAAATGTCTGATGAAGTGTTCTGTGATTTGAATGTGAAAGCACTTACACATTTTACCTGTTCGTCAATAAAGTGTGTTATATTTTTTGCATCTGAGTCTTGGAGGCTTCTCTCTATTTTGTTTTTATTGGCAAAATTTTATTATAGAAAATTGCCTCACCCAGACCTTTCTCTTTAAAAAACTGAAACCATCCCTTGTTTTAAATCCAGTCTTTGCAGGATTAATCACATGGATAGTTTTCTGGTTATTCGCAAGAAATACTTGACAACTTGTGTTATTGCACTAGCTTCTTTCTGTTAATAGAATTTTCATAATTTTACAGAGAAAAAATGGTACATTGGTTAAACCACTCAAATAGAAGCAGAAACACTTATAAGACATTACTAAAAGGAACTTTTTGAAATCTATAGCTGTGCATATTGTTGAATCCAATGGAGGGGATATCACATTCCGTTCTGAATTTTGGATGCCCCCAATATGGAAAGAGGTGGAGAAGGAATTTTTTTTTAAAAACAGAATGAAATCTAGACTTATGTGTAAGTTTAATACTTAAAGCCATATGAGTGTTTTAATAATCAGTGCATGTACTGTTTGTAAGCTATTCAGTTCTGCTGTTTCATTAATTATATTCTTAATATTCCTAATTGTTTTCTTCTCATTTTTTGATTGGCTGGCAGAAGAATTAATTCCCCTTGAATTTATGTAAATCAAGGAGTTGAGGGTTGTTTATATGATGAATGTCTATTGGTCTGCAATATGAAAATGTGATCATGCATTTTTTTAATTTATATAAAGTTGTACAGTTAATGCCATATAAAAATTTGTTACTGAAACCCTGTCCCTGTAGATATGGAGAAATTAAAAGATGCACATATTGATACAGATATGCATACACACACCTATGCATTGTGTATCATCCATCTCTCTTTCTATGCATGTGTGTGTGTGTGTGTGTGTGTGTGTATATGTGTGTATATATATATATATATATATATATATATATATATATATATATATGTATATATATATATATATATATATATATATATATATAAACATGGTTCCCTTCATTTTGTTGACAGATGCCAATATTCAGATGAATTAGAGGCTAGTGTTATGGGGGGAGGTAGTGTAAAGACAGGGTAAGGAAATGGTTTTCCTTTTTTGATCTTTTGCAGTTTTGATATTTAGGGTGTGCAGTATTATGCACTTTTAAACTTCTTGATGCATGTTTTTCACATTGAGCATCTGTGTTGTTGCCTTTATTAATATTCAAATATATTTTTGCTAAATCTATACCTATGCTTTAAGGAATATCTCTTCCCATGTACCAAAGCACAACGCTGCACTGCTGCTGACATGGTGTGTGCTCCGTAATAAGATCTAACTGAGGCATAATATGCAGGCGTCAGTACAGGGTGCAGTGCTGGTTAGTACATTTCTGAACTGCGTTACCCATCGCTGCATCATAAGTTGTTCTTTTACATTGTATTCCATTCTGTCTTGACATAGTGCTGCTGTACAGCTGTTTCTGTGATGGTTACACACACTGTGCTGTTTATATCTAAGATGCACACTGTAGCAATGTGATTTGCTTCTTTTGTGAAGTAATGTAGGGGTGCTGTGATCTGCATTTTTTATAATAATACCAAAGTGCACCTGCATTAATAGTGGTCTTCTTTTCTAAGGTATGTACTGTTGTCATGCTGTGTATATGTAGTGTTCTTTTGTAGGGTATGTGCTGCTTTTATGCTGTGTACATGTAGTGTTCTTTTGTAAGGTATGTACTACTCTGGGTACTTGTAGTGTTTTTTTGTAAGGTATGTGCTGCTGTTATGCTGTGTACATGTGTTCTTTTGTAAGTTATGTGCTGTTGTTACGCTGTGTACATGTAGCGTTCTTTTGTAAGGTATATACTGTTGTTACTCTGTGTACATGTAGTGATCTTTTGTAAGGTATGTGCTGTTATGCTGTGTACATATAGTGTTCTTTTGTAAGGTATGTGCTATTACGCTGTGTTCACGTAGTGTTCTTTTGTAAGGTATGTGCTGTTGTCATGCTGTGTATATGTAGTATTCTTTTGTAAGGTATGTGTTGTCATGTTGTGTACATGTAGTGTTCTTTTGTAAGGTATGTGCCTTTGTTATGTTGTGTACATGTAGTGTTCTTTTGTAAGATATGTGCTGTTACGCTGTGTACATGTGTTCTTTTGTAAGGTATGTGCTGTTACGCTGTGTACATGTAGTGTTCTTTTGTAAGGTATGTGCTGTTGTCACACTGTGTATATGTAGTGCTCTGTTGTAGGGGATGTGCTATTGTCACACTGTGTATATGTAGTGTTCTGTTGTAGGGTATGTGTTGCTCTTATTCTGTGTATGTGTACTCCTCCATTAATTGTATCATTCTTTGTAAGGCATGTAATGCTACATAATCACCACATGCACTCCTGTAGTCAGCAAACTACTTATAAGGTGTGCAATGCTGCCTCAGTGTTCATCTTATATATGCCCATGTGTAATCATGTAGTCAGTACACCATAGTTTTGTAAGGCACACCATGCATGCTGTAAAGTTATATGATGTTCTCCTGTATTCAGTGCACCATTATTTGGTAAGGCACACCATGCATGCTGTACTGTCATATGATATTCTCCTGCATTCAGTACACCATTGTTTTGTAAGGCGCACTGTACATGCTGTACTAGCTAATGATGTTCTCCTGTATTCAGTGCACCATTCTTTCGTAAGGCACACCATGCATGCTGTAGTTAGTATCTAATTGTGTTCTTCTGCATTCACTTCATCATTGTTTTGTATGGCACACACTGCATGCTGTACTATCTAATGATAATATCCTGCATTCAGTGTGCAATAATGCACACTGTGCATGCTGTACTATGTAAGGATATTTTAATGCATTCAGTGCACCATTGTTTTGTAATGCGCATCATGCATGCTGTACTATCTAAGGAAGTTCTCCCGTATTTAATTACACTTTCCTTTTGTAAAGAATACAGTGCTGTCATGCTTTTCACTTCTTATAACCCCTGCGGTCCTACATTCAGCATACCATTCTTTTATAAAGTATACAGTACTGCCATGCAGTGTACTTTGTATAACAGTGGCCACATCTAATATTCATGCAGTGTGCTATTACTTTTGTAAGGCATGCAGTGCTGCAATGCTGAGAGCCTGTATTATTGAGGCATGTCATTGGACAAGGTCCAGTATATCATGATAATTAATGGTGCTGATAGCTTCTGTGTTTTGCATCATTTCCACCATAAAAATAACATGCCCATTTTTCATAGTACATATATACATTGTCTTAATCTGCATATATGCAGATTTGATTGTCATCTTTATCAAAGTACAGCAAAATAAGGCATCGTATTGAATCACATAACATAAAAATACATAGCAGGTAGAAATGAATCAAATTAAACCACCGTCTCTCTCTGTTGAGCACAGAACCACTCCATCCCTATAGATACACCCTCTCCTAGTATTATATTCTAATTCCTAGGTAACATTACTGTCAGGCAGATACATTTGTACTTTCCTTCTTCTATGATAAAGTGCATCTTATAGGGATCATAGGTAGTTACTAAATACACAATCTGAGAGACCATTAAGTATACTAACCCAATTTTCAATTGTCACAAAGCACTGCCTTGCTCATAGTCACACAATACGCAAAAAAGGATGATGGAATTAAACCTAGTACCATGGGAAGTAGCTTGTTAGCAACTCATAGCCTTAATCCTCTGCACTAACTGCCAGAATCTTAAAAATCAAAATATGCTAGTGTATGGAGCACAGCCCAAGTACATGTAGTGTGCAAGGGTATTTGCTCAATAAAATAAACTTTGTTTTAAGATTTTCAGGTACTCACCTGTAGGCTTTCCAGATTCACTTACTCGATCTGTTGTGCGCTCAGTGCCACTCATTATGTCCCATTCATTATTTTGTGACCCTTCCTGCTGTGCTTTCATATAATCTGTTTGTAGTGTCTGCACAAATTAAATGTGGAATGCAGGTGCTGTGTATGAGCCCAAACCTACATATTTCACTAGAAGTACTTCATGTAGATCTGTAACTATGGCACCACATTTCCAGGATGTAGCCTTGCACTTTAAAAACCCACATGCAAAACATACTCCATAGTAGGAGTGCAAGTAAAAGACTGTCACTCAAACTTGTTAGAAACCTGTTTCAAAATTGTATTCATTTTCAATTCCTGCTGGCTGAACTCTTTACATTTATTTAGTTTAGTTTAGTGTACTCACTCGGGAGACCACAAAACAAATTGTCTTGCCACTTTGTACCTTAAAGTACTCTCCAAATACTTTGAGGTATTATTTCCATTTTTTTTTTTGGCTAGCTATCTATAGCTTTCATGTAGCAGAACAAGGTTTTTTCAGCATGCAATATCCATCTAATGCAGTCCACCTTGTATCAAAGGGCTGCATAATCTCACACCAGGTTTATTGCCATTCAGTGTTAAGTAATCATAAATAATGAACTGTGTATGTCAGTTTTGGCATAAGCTATGTTATCTCTCTGAGTTCAGTGTAGAAGTCTTGTGTGGATGTAGAACTTGAAGAAAGTATCTTAAAATGATTGGCTGAGCACCTAAGTATGAATTACCATCATATTTTACAATAAACAATATTATATAACATTGTAAAGGAGATGTTTCCACAGAGTTAACGCTCCAACAACCAAAACCAATCCAGTAATAAAAACAAACAAAAAAAGTAAATACTGGAGTGAAACACATCCAATATACGACAGAAAATCAGTTTATTCCAATAACAGAGGTAAGCCCTTTCACCCAGAAGGGCTTCATCAGACCATATCCATCCTCAAAATTTAAAAAGTTTAAATAGTAATACTGGCGGGAAGCACATACCAATTTACTTTTAAAGGGCCAGACACTAAAGCACACAAGCTGTATATGAAAAATGTATGTAAAATCCTTAAAAGCAAGCAAACAACTGACCTCTGCTCAAAGCTATTTAAAAAAAAATACATTATGCATATGAAAATATAATAATATAATACATAAATCAACAGACATCTATGCATATTTATAAACATTAAAAAATACTGTGGATATAAAAAATAAAAAAATACAAAATAGAAAATACAAAAAACGCAATATATGCTTGCTTTTAAGGATTTGTATGTGCTTCCCGCCAGTACTACTATTTAAACTTTTTAAATTTTGAGGATGGATATGGTCTGATGAAGCCCTTCTGGGTGAAAGTGCTTACCTCTGTTATTGGCATAAACTGATTTTCTGTCGTATATTGGATGTGTTTCGTGTTTTCCAGATTTGCATCGCTCCAGCATCTACTCTTTTTGTTTGTTTTTAATATTATATAACACATTTTACATCACACACTACATACATTTTGGAGTTAGAGTTTATTAACCTGATCATTAGTTTAGGCAACACATTAAAGAAAGATGGTGAGCAGCACTGTGTTTTATTAGCTCTGCTTCATTTTAACTTCTCTGACAGGATTTGTACTAAAAAAAAAATAGAATATTTTAAAACTTGATGGATTTATAGTTGAACATCTGCTGCAAGATTTACTACAAAAAAATAACAAGTCTGAAACTTTTTAATAGCTTTTCCTGTCAAGAAAAGTAGAAAAAGCTAATTGTCTCAAAATGAGCCACTCTAAGCCCAGTGAACAGGACAGTGGTATGAAAAAAGACATACTGGCTATACTAAGTAACATCACTGAGTTATCTGTAAAGGTAGGTAAATTAGAGAGCAAAATGGACCATTTTAAAGAGGAATGTTAAAAAACAAGTTGAAGTGCCGAGTGAATCTCCTAAACACAGTCATTACAAATCTTGAGTAAAGAAGAGGCAATGTCTGATTTTGATGGAAGATTACTTGAAAATGAGAATAACACTGAATTTATTTTGAAACAAAACAACTTATTCCTGGATAAAATAGAAGACTTGCAGAACAGATCTAGAAGGAATGACATCAGGATTTATGGGATTCCCGAAAAAGAAGAGGGAGACAGTATGATTCAGTCCCTTAATAGCTGGCTAGATAAAACTATGAACCTGTTTGAAGCTTTTTCCTTGGCATTGAAAGGGCACATAGATCACTTTCTCATGCACCTTAAAAAGAAAAAAAACACACCTTCACCAAGGTCAGTGATCATAAGATTTTTGTCAAGTCACGATAAGGATCTTAAAAGCTGCATGGACTAATTATCCAGTTAAAATTAAATAAAATACTATAAGATTTGACAATGACTGTTCTACATTAGTTATGTCAAAGAGAAAAGCATGTGTGCCACATGTTAAAAGCTTAAAAACAATATTAAAGCACAGATCTTGTTTTCAGCAAAAATAAGGATTCACCTTCCAGAAGGAAAGATTTTTAACAGCCTGGAAGATGCAATGGACTTTATACAGAAAAAAATCCTAGAAAAACAGAAAAAAAATAACTGAATTTTATCAACTTCTTTGCAGAGAAATACAACAAGAGATGATTAATAAAATACAAAACAGTAAAAAAAACTGAAGGACAAAACAAAATGAATTAATTCTTATTAATTTAAATAAGTGCTTGAATACTTATGAACAGGTGCTGCCAATAATTTTTACAAGGTACATCATTTATTTTTTTTTTCTTTCCCTAATTCAAATGGTTACTAGTTCCCTTTTTAAAATGTTAGTTTGATTCTTTTAGGTATATATAAAATTAAAAGCCACTTATTTTCACTTTGAGTTTAAAAGGTTAAACTATTCATCTTACTAAAAGTTAATCATTATTATGATGAAGCTTAGGTGGCACACTTTCTGATATCTTGGATTAGCTGAGTAATGTACTGTTAAATGTAATATAAGATGCAATAAATAACACTAAAGAGGCATATTAAGTTACATTCTGGGTTCTTTAAATGGTCTAGTAGTGTGCTACTGACAGTATACTTGACGTGCAATAGCACACAGGAAGGACATGCTATAAGTGAAGTATAATAAATATAACTTTTTACATATATAAAAGTTATTATTGGAATGTTATCAAATAACTAGAGTAACATTTACACTTTTACAAGTTAAACCTGGATCACACATAACTGTCATTCTTTCAGTGTAAGTTTATATGCTGTGTCGCCTTTAAAAATTAGTCTGCTTTATATTAAACATCTCATACAAACAGTGCTTGCTGAATTATTAAATGTTATTTGAGTGCAGTGATGTTTTAGTGGTTGGGATACTTTGAGATTTTCATGTTATTTTTTGGTGGTTTGGAGGGGTTTGAGGGATTGATGTGTGGTATAGAAGTGGCTTGGATTCACTTGGAAGCATTTTTGTGTGATTTGAAATTGATGGATTGTTCACTTTCAAGCCCTTATGAAAAACAGTCTGAAACAATTTAAGAGTCATAAGCACTTTTGTCATGCTGTGGGAGTTCTGAAAATTTTAAGAACTGTCCAAGTCGCTTCTTCCTGTCTAAAAGTAAATAATCATAATATTTTGAATTGTATGCTAAAATGTCAAAGAATACAAGTTAGGTAATAAGCAAAAGACAGTGAATTGCATTCTAAATTACTGTCAGTTATTATTACATAGTTCTGAATGCCTGCTACTGATAATATACTTTGCATGCAATAGCACCCAGGAGATTCTGTTATGCTATAAACAAAGTATAACAAATACAGTTTCTTACATATATAAAAGTTGTTATTGGAATGTTGTCAAATAGAGTAATATTCACACTTTTGCAAGTTAAACCTGGATCACACATAATTGTCATTCTTTTAATGCAAGTTTATATGCTGTGTTTCCTTTAGAAAATAAGACAGTCTGCTTTATTTTTATTAATTTATTTAACATTTGTTTACTGGGAAAGTTTGACTGGGACAGAGCCCATTTTCAGCAGGGGCCTGGGGAAAAACACTTCACATACATCTTTAGAATGTGATAGGGACCTGGAGCCCTCAGAGGAAACCTACATGAATGAAGGGAGGACAAGCAGACTCTACACAGAAGGCACCCTAGCTGAGAATCGAATCAGAGAACCTCTTGCTGTGAGTTGACAACACTAACCACTGAACCACTGAGCCACCCATTATTATTGTTATATTAAACATCTCATACAAATAGTACTTACTGAATTATTAAATGTTATTTCTTTAAATACAATAGCTTTTTAGTGGTTAACATACTTTGAAATGTTTTTTGTTGTTTTTTTAGTGGTTTGGAAGGGTTTTAGGGATTGATGTATAAAATAGAGGTGGCCTGGATTCACTCGGGAATGTTTTTGTATGAATTGTAGCAGCTACACTGTTCATTTACAAACCCTTGTCATGAGGACCAGCTTGAAGCACCTTAATTAGAATCATGAGTACTTTTGTGATGCTGCACGAGATCCAGTTAACTGCTTTCTGCCTAAAAGTAAATAGTCATGATATTTTGAAGCATATGCTAAAATGTCAATGAATACAAGTTAGATAATAAGCAAAAGACAGTGATTTGCATTCAAAACCACTGTCAGTTATTAAATAATTCTGAAAGCCTGCAGTATACTAGAAGGATACTTTATATACTAGCCTATAGAATGACACCTATGATAAAAAAATTAGGATTGTGTTTCTCTGTTATTGTCTCTTTTAATGATAACAGAACTTAATATCTCAAAACAATTTATTATGGAAAGTTTGAATCTTAAAAGGGAAGATTTTTCAGATGTTTGTTCAGATGCTATTAGACATAACATTTAAGGAAAAAATTGGATCGATTCTAACAATACTGCTATATTAAAGATTATCAAATATATAAGGGTAAATATAAATGTTCTATTATATGACATCTACACTAAGATTTTAGCTAAAATATAAAACTTAGGAATAAAGTAATATTACAAGACATAGTATACAAACAGAAGAAGAGAGAGAGATTAGAATATATATATATATATATATATATATATATATATATATATATATATATAAATATATGTAGTTGAAGAATATAAATGCGTCTATACATGTGGAAGGTTGTCATAGTGGTTAAGGTTTTCACCTTATAGACACAAGGTGCAGGGTTTGATTCTCATGTAGAGTAATTAGTTGGGCTTGGAATGACCCACAAGGGCAGTTAACCTAGGAATAATTTATGAACTTATGATCCTGTGATCAACTTTACACATAGTAACAAAATAGGAAAAATATAAAATCATCTGACCTATAAATTAATAAATATGAAAATAATAACTTCCTCCCTACAGTAGACCAGGGAATTAATGTGAGGTACGGGAAAAGATGACTAGAGCATTCAGTTTGGTGAACTTGTAATAAAGATTCTGAACACCTGTTTAACTTTTCTTATTCATAATAAATCACTGACTAAAAATATGACACACATTTAATATAAATCAGAAGCATGACCTAAGCTTTGTTAGTCTAATGGAGAGTTTGAAAGATAGTTTGTTCATCTTTTTCAACAAAATAGGAATATGTTAGTCCATGGTAGAATGCTTTAAGGTTATATCATTAGGTCATTTATTTGTTTCAAAAGTTTTGTCCATAGCTAAAGATTTTATATTGTTATATACAAGTATATAATAAGTTATGTACATAAATGCAATTTCATTATACTTGTTTTTTTTCCCCTCTCTCATATAAATGTCTGATTTAAAATGCATATCTTTTAATATTAATGGTATCAAGTAAAGAGGGGGAGCCTGTTCAAATCCATAAAGTTACATAAATACTTGCACAATTGGATTTTTCTATTTTAATTTACTTATTTATGTGTGCGTGTGTGTGTGTAATTTTACCCTTTGCTTTTTGACTGTATTTTCACTGCAATTGTGGATTTTTTGTCATGTTGTATAATAGCATCATTCTTCAATAGTATTACATAAATGTAAATGCATTGTCTTCATATTATAATGTTGTTCATGGAGCTTTTCTCCCTGGGACTCCATTGAAAATGGGCTCTTCTTGGCCCAATGGAATATCCCAGTAAACAAATGCTAAAATAAATAAATAAAGCAAGCTCAAATAGTATTTCTACACAAAACACATTTACTTAATAAAGATGTAAATAAACTTTGATTAAAGAATTATTTGAATTTAACTTTGTTCTGGCTTTCAAACTAAAGAGTCACCCTTATTTTATGGAATAACTCAACAGTAATGCTTAAAGTAAAAGATACCTATGTTGATAAAAATGGCATGTTAAGCATTGTTATAATAGAATGAAATGGAAAAATATTTACATTGATGAGCTCTTATCGGATTCCAGGAGTTGGAGCTAAAAATGCAAACAAGTACTTGGACACTATAGCCTATTAAGTAAAAGGTGAAGTCATAATACCTGGTGATTTTAATTGTATTTTACCAGACAGAGATTCCACTGCAGATAGAAAGCTGAGAATCACATCTTCAGCCAAACAGTTAACAAATGTTGTAAATCTAATGAATTTAAAGGATATATATCAGCTAAGGGAAACAAACTCACTTCAGTTTACCCATTATTTATATAGATATGGAACACAAATAGTTTCATGTATATTATTGGACCATAATGCTGTAATATTTAATATTATTTAAAAAAAACTGACAATCTAATACATCACAGAAGGTTACCATTGTACATTTTTAAAACAAAAGGATTCAAGAATTGGTATGTTAGAGATTAAAAATTTCCCAGGAATAAAAAGGAAAGTAACTGACATTGTCTTGTGGGATTCACTAAAGGCTTATTTAAATGGAAGAGTTACAAGCTGGTGTATTAATAAAACAAGGGAATGGGACAAAGAATTGAATGCACTACAGGCCAAAATAGACACACTAGAGTTAAATCTGAAACCAAATGACATTATCAGTCAGTCTGAACTTAAAAACTTAAATACAAAATATGTTGAAATTCTAAATCATAAAGCTTCAATAAACCTAGAAAAACATGAACTTCAGGCATATTCATTAAACCTTTTAAGCTTGCATAAACCTGCCCTTAGATCAAAGAAAATGAATAAACTAAATCCTATTAAAGAAATTATAACACATATAAGTAAAAAAGAAAGTAGAACAGATATTAAAGGTATTCTTGATGGCTTTAAAATATTATATTCTATGAAAATATAAATAATAATACAAATAAAATATAAATAATAAATTAATATGTGTGGTGCTGCGGTAGCGTTGTCGCCTCACAGTTAGACATTGCCCGTTCGATTCTCAGTTAGAGTGTCTTTTGTGTGGCGACATGCATGAATGGGCGTTCCTTCGTTGAAGGTTGTGTGTTAGGCCCGGCAAGCCAGCACGTAAAACTTTACTGCCAATCATTAGCGGACCAGAGTACCGCTGTGGCGACCCCTAACCGGGAAAAAGCCGAAAGACTATGTGAACAAATAAAGATAAATTGATAGACCATTCACTTTAACAGAAATAAAAGATCAAATAAAAAGTTAGAAAAATAATAAAGTGCCAGGCTTGATGGTCTTATACCAGAACTATATAAATTAGTACCATATGATGCAGTTAAAATATTAGATAAGGTCTGAAATAAAATAAAAACAACTGCTGAAGTCCCCCCATCATGGAACTTTTCCCTTATATCACCTATTTTCAAACACAATAAGGATCTTACAAAGTGTTCATCATACACACCTATTTCATTTTTAAATGTGGATTATAAGATATCCATGTCCATGTTAGCTAACAGAATTAATATACTTATATCTAAACTAATTAACAATGATCAATGATGTGCATTTTAAATAGACAAGTACAGGATAATATAATAAGAATGCATACATTAATAGACTATACAAATAAAAAATAAAAAATAACTTTCTGTCATCAGTCTCAATTTAGATAAGGCTTTTGACTCAATTAATTGGTTGTACCTGTTCACAACATTTAAAGTGTAAGTGCCTTAATTTCTAAGTGATGCAATAACTATTGTGCTTACATTTAAATAGGTTATTTTCTTTTGAATTCCTTTAACTTACAAAAAGGCACAAAACAAGACTGTCCATTATAACCATAGCTTTTGCATTAGCTATAGAACCCTTTTTTGATAATATTAGAACCAGTAAGAACATTACTGGTATCAAAATAAAAAAAAATTGAACTGAAGATTTAACTCTTTGCTGATATTTCACTAGCAATAGGAAATACAGAAAATACATTAGAACATATAATTACTTCTGTGAGTCAGTTTGAAGAAATTCCAAACTTAAGATTAAATCATAATAAAGCAAGTACATTATTAATTAAAAAAAAATCATACAAAAATATTCTAACTTCAACTGGAAAAGCAGTCAAATGAAATACCTTGGTATAGGCATTATGTTTAATAGTAAAGAAATGATACAAACTTTCAGCAGGTTTTTGATAAATTTTAAGTTTAGTCATGAATTGGAAAAAAAATCATATTTACCATAGAAGAACTAGTAATGCTTATTAACATGGTAATTCTCCCTAAAGTATGATTTGTCTTACAATCTTTAGTACTATCTCCACCAAAAAAAAAAAAAAATGATGAAGAAGATAAATATTCTACTTAAATATTTTTGGCATCCTAATAAACCACAGAAACGGCTGGGGTAATGGTGGACTAGGATTCCCTGATATTCAGTTGTATGCTACTTCAACAACTGCAAAAGTTAAAGCATTGTGGATAAAACCATCTTATAATTCAAAATGGAAATAAATACATCAAGGAAAAACTACTAGCAAATAATAAATATATCACAACCAGTCAAACACAAATGGTACTTAATAGATGTATCTGGTTATTAAAATATTTTTGCGTAAATGGTATTACACCCTTTTCTCAAATTCCCTATTTAAATAATATAATTTCACCTTTCCAAAAGTTCATATTCTAACCATTGTATTAAAGACTTAATTTTTTCTGTTTCTAATTGCATATAAAAATGACAGCTTTGAAGTGCATAAATTCAAAAAATGCTAATATTGAAACAACAAAATAATTTAATTTATTGGCATCAATTCTTAAAGGGTACTTTTATATAAACTTTTGAAAATTTAAGGTCCAAATACTGTCAAGATTCTGAGAACTGGTTAATTATACAAATATTCAGAGACTTTGTGAACACAAAGGTAAATAAGAAGGTTTAACCTAGCTAAGAAATCATTCCCCAAATTATTGAAATTTCTAAATAATAATAATACAATGAAAAATCATATTTGTCACAAATGTAAAAAAATTCTTAAGTTAGATTTCACATATTTAGTCAATTCCTTTTGGAACTACTCCTCAAACATTAACAATGAAGACTTCTCTGAAGAATACAAGAAATGTAAAATTAAAATCTACAGGTAAACATTCATCTTCATTATATTGGAAAATTTTCACTTGGATATTTTACACAGGCTTTTGTCACTCCGAACAAAATTATAATGATATATAAATCAAATAGAATTAAATGCTGGAGATGTAATTCTGAAATAATAGTTGTTTGGGCACATATGTTATATGAATGTGACACCACCTCCCCTTTTTGGAAAGAAATGAATAACTTTATTCAAGCTGATAGATGTAATATTTCTAAATCTTTAGTTTTATTTAATGCTCCAATTTCTGAGACAATTCCTAAAACCCAAAATGATATGACTTGATTTATTCTTACTATAGCCAGAAAAGTAATTACTGAAAATTGAGAAAAAGTAAAGTTATCCCCTCCTAATGTTGAATTTATTAATATGGCAAAAATTGTTTGCAGTAGTGAATTGCATACTATACAGATAAGAACTTCTAATATTATACATTTATGTAAAGCTTGGTTTAAATTTGCCAACTTACCTTGCTAGTAATTTTAGCATTCTGAATGAAAAGAAGGATACAGTGTTTCACAAGAAGGAATGGAGTGCCAGCCTTGTGTTCTGCAAAAAATAAGTAAAGCATGTAAATCAAGGCTAGAGTTTTTTTTTCTCCTGTATTAGGTCACTGACATACAAGTACAAGTTTTTATGTCAATCTATGTCAACAAGCTTAGCAAAAAATGTATATATTTTTATACTCCTAATCTCTTTTATGGTGTACAACTTACCCAAATAAGTACTTGCTTCACTGGTCATTAACATATCTGCATTACAGCCAGGCTTGACCATTCACCCACTTATTATATTGCCTAAAGTTGCTTGCTGTAAATGATGGAGCAATGACACCACCTTTTAAACCCATAAGTGATGAGCACACAAGATAGTAACAGAAAATGCCACAATGAAGTGTGTTGCAAGTATTATGACTGAGATGAAAGGCTTGGGCCATATCAAATCTGCCTCCAGCATTGCCTGACAACTGAGTCTGAGAATGCTGCCCTCCCTGTGGTCTGTGCTGGGCCTGTAATCAACAGATTACTATTGCAAGCTCAGAGTCAGACAGAAATCAGAACAGGTCAATTAAGGAGTCACACATAAGTTAGAAGAGGTCATTTAAGGTTAATCATCTGTGAACTGAGGGGGTGGAGCTAGGAACTGAACCTTTTATTTAAGGGGTAAAATAAAACATTTCAGAGCTTTACTGGAAAGGTTCACCCAGACTCTGCTACAGTTTGCTGTGAGGAAAAAGTTAGTTTGCTTTTTATTTGTTGTATTCTGTATTACTTTATTGCCTTTTTCTATTTTGTATGCTGTGATTTGTTTTCTTTACACTGTGTTTTACTTGTATTCTGCTTTTAACTGCATATTAAAACTTGAAATGAGACCACAGCTCTGTCTCCCGTGAGTCAGACAGAATTTTTCCCACCCTTCCACCTGGTTACTGTTGTGTTCTTAAACACCACTGTCTTTCTAGTTGCCTGCCCCTTATGTTAATTTGACCATATATCTCATTTCCTCTCTCCTTTTACTGGCTGGTATGAGTAAGCACAAAATTATCATTTTGTGAAATCACTCCCCTTAAACTATTTAAATTTATTGGCCATCCTACTGTATTCAACAGTACCAGAATACAGAAGTGACCACCTCCTTTCAATCTATCTTGCTTTTTTAAAAATAGTGACTCTCCACTAAAACTTAACTTTTTAGACAGGTAAAACTTAAGTTACCTACTTTCACATCAAACTTCTGTAGTGCACACTGCAGTGTTTAGGATAAACCATTTTTTCATCTTACCTTTAAGCATCTATTGCAAGACCACCAGTTATTGGAGAGCCAACACATAACACACGCACTCAGGTCACTCCACAACAAGTAAAATTATGACTCTGCCACTGTCCATGTGGGTGTGAATGACCTGAGATGCACCTCCCTGGACTACATGAATAGAGACATGGTGGAGCTCTCGGATTATGTGGCCCAGACAGGTATGACACTAGCCCTGAGCAGCAACCTACCATCACCCAGAATGATACTACAGTACAAGCATTGACTTCAACAATTGGTTAAGTTTCTGGTGTCATTCTAAGGGGATCCAGTATCTGTCTGCTTGGGATGACATAATTGACAGACCTTGATGCTTTGCCGGAGATGGTCTGCATCTTGTCACCATTGGGTTTCTAGATAATGGCTAAGGCTCTTGCCACTCCTACGGTGCTTTTTTTAGGTGATGTTCTAAAGATCAAATTACCACTGTAACAGCTATAAATAAATGCAGTCTGAGGGTCATGGTACTCAACGCCAGAAGTCTAACTCTCAAGATGCACTTGCTTGAAGCACTCCTCAAAATGGAGAATGTTGACATTTGTGCTGTAACGGTGACCTGGTTTAAAGCAGCAGAAAGCACCCCTGTTCTACCAAGCTATAACTCATTCCACACCTTTCAGCCCCAGAACATGGACCGAAGCTCCAAAGGTGGTGGTGTCTCCATATTTCTAAAGGATATGCACACCTCCAGACTAGTAGCCCAACATAACACATCTGAGATACTTCAGGTACAACTAACATTGGGTAAGATGGTGATTAAGGTTGTAGCCTGCTATACGTCCCCAACCATTTCCCAAGACTCCCACTCCACGTTCCTAAGCACCCTGGAAACTATTAAGGTCCACCCCCACACTATCATTCTAGGTGACTTCAACTACCCCTCCATCAACTGGGAAAATTACTCATGCACCAAAACACTGGCGCAATGCTTCCTGGAATTCATCAGTTCCAATTCCCTGGACCAGCTCATTCTTACCCTCACTAGAAGAAGCAACATCCTTGACCTGGTTATTACTAACATGGGCAACCATTGCTCTACACTAATAGTCAATTTCTCCCTGGTTAGATCTGACTACAAACTAATCACCATGGAAATCCACATCTCACCCACACCCCCCGCAAAGGTAACCACCATGAAAAACTTCTCTAAAGCTGACTTTGGGCTCCTAAAAACAGAGGTGGCTAACTCCATGGCACCCATGTCAATGGAAAATAGATGCATGACTGCCGAATCATACATCAATGCACTGTACGAACATGTACATAAATGCATGGAACGAGTCATATCCAACAGAACCAAGACACTCTCCTCCAAACATAGGAAACCAGTCTGGTGGTTCGCTGCCATTAATAAACTCTACAACAGAAGGAAGAAACTGTTGCAGAAAAAGGTGAAGTTCCAAGACTGGAAAAACTCACTCCCTTATTAGCCTCAACAAAAAGTTGAGATCCCTCATCAAAACCTCTAAAGCCAGCTATAAAGGGAGAATTGCAGCAGACACTAAAAACAACCACAAAGCCTTCTATGGTTATATCAAAAATCTTCAAGGCAACACCCAGGTTTGCACTGAGTTACTGCACAATGGTACCTGCTATACTGAGCCAACAGAAATTGCCAGCATACTGGCCGACAGATTCAGTGCCAACTTTACCCTCCCCCAAGGACCAATCACAAAACTGGAGGAATGCCAGGCACCCAGCATTTACTGCAGCACAGGTTAAAGCTGCATTGTCCAAGGCCAAGAGTATAGCTTCCATGGGACCCAACAATATCTCTGGATGTGTTCTACATGAACTACAAAGTGAACTGTCACCACATCTGTGTGCTCTGTTTAATCACAGCCTTACCTCAGGCTTTGTCCCTACAGAATGGCACACTGTTACAGTCATCCCTCTCCATAAAGGGGGAGCAATTACAGACCCATTAGCCTGACAAGTCTGATATGTAAGGCAATGGAGCGCATTATCATGGACCTAATTAACAAGGATGTAGGGAATCTCCAAACTCTAGATCCCACACAATTTGGTTTTGTGAAAAGTAGATCATGCCTGCTAAACCTGGTTGCCTTCTTTGAGTCAGTCACCAGAGCTGTGGATGAGGGCAAGGCAGTTCATTCATCCTACCTCGATCTGGCCAAGGCCTTTGATACCATTCCCCACTCAGGAATTATTGATAAACTCAACAAACTAGGCATCATCCCCTATATCACTAGGTGGGTTGTAAATTGGCTCACAGATAGATCCCACAGTGTGAAAGTAGTGGACTCCAAGTCAGACTGCTGAAAAGTCATGAGTGGAGTCCCACAGGGATCAGTCCTGGGTCCTATCATGTTTGGCATCTACTTCTCAGAAGTCTAGGCCAACATGGAGGGACTCTGGCTGACCAAATTCGCAGATGACTGCACTCTGGGAGCCATTATTAACTCCCCAAGTGATGTAGACATTCTACAGAAATGGCTTACTGAGACCAGTGACTAGTGTTGAAACCATGGCCTTAACCTTAATGCCAAAAAATGCATCATCATCTCCTTGGGAAAAACTCAGTTCCCACTAATTACCACATTGATTGGAGCCCACTGAACACTGAAGGTGTTATAAGGGATTTGGGGACATAGGTTGACAGCAACCTCTCCTTCGACCACCACGTTGCCACTGTGGTCAGAAAGTCCTTCTATGTGGCACATCTCATTACCAAGGGTTTTGCATCCAGGAAGAAAGAGGTCATCATCTCTCTCTATTTTTCCCTCATTAGGCCAATCATCGAGTATAATGCCCCATTTGGCATGTACCTCACTAGACACCTGCAACAGCTGGAAAGGCCACAAAAGTACCTCACAAAGAGGATCCTAGGCCTTAAACACATGTCCTACATGGACAGACTCAAAAAACTCCAGATATTCTCTGTCTTCTATCATCTATTAAGAGGTGGTCTCTGCTTGATTTACAAAGCCATGTCGGACCCAGCTCTGTTAGAAATGCTGCATCTAAAAAAATCCCAATCCTTCTGCACCACACGCTTCAGTGACCTCAGCCTCATTACCACAATCAACAGAAAATGCTGGAGGGACAGGTTCATAACTTAGAGACTGCCCATGCTCTGGAATAGACTTCCCATACATGTCAAACAGAGCACCTCACTGCCCCTCTTCAAGAGAAATCTTGATGAGTGGATGGGAAATAGAAAGTTCACCCCGGGGATCACTCCAGTGGCTCTACTGGTACTGGGAACTAATACTGGGTGGCACGATGCCAAGGCACTTCTATGTTCTAGGCTTGTAAAAGCTCCAGGGCCATTAGCCTAGTACACACCTATGAACCTAAAAGTCCCAAAAAACTTGTGCAATTCACTGGGAAATAAAATAGTGAACTCTAATGTGGCTATTTCATATTATTTATTTATTTTGCTTGGGGCAAGCCTCCATATACTCACCCAATGTGGGGGAAGTCCCACCCCAAAGTTTATGTATACTATTTATTTACTGACTGACATTTAATTACCTGGAAACTCTGGTTGGGTAGGAGCCCATTTTCAGTGGAAGCCTGGAGAAAGAAGCTCCAAAGTATTACAAAACATTTTAAGAACAATAATTTTACAGTCTTTAAAAATAATACAAAAAATACAGTTTGAATAATTATATCAAATTAAAGATAACATGAAAACATTGGTTAAGAATAGATACAAATTATGTGACAGTGATTTAACAGAGACATTTTAGCCAGTTTATAGAGAAATTAAAGGCAATTTAGCATAATACAAACAAGAATTGCAATACAAAGTGAGCTTAAAGCAGGCTTATATATTTTTAGAGAGAAAGTTAATGAAGAGAAATTGATAGAAGTAAGTGAGCGGAGAAGGGAGAATAAGCAGATGTTATGGTATGAGTAGGTATTTGTTCACATTTAGGGATATAGTTTATCCTGGTGTTGAGCATGAACAGAGACAGGTTTGGCTAGGTATTTTTTCAGAATGGTTAGGAAGGAGGATATTGACTGATGGATAGGGAATCCCAGGCCTTAACAACATGATATGAGTACAGAGAATGCCCAGCAGATTTAATAGGTTTGAGAACAGACATGAGTTTTTGGCCATTGCATTGTAATGACCAACTAGGAACATAGACGTATAGAATATTATTTAGTGCTGGACAAGCAGATGGAGTCTGAATAATTTTACAGGTGGTAAGCTGTATGTTGATGGGGTGGTTCTAACCAATTCAAGCTATTTACTGCTATACAGTGGTGGGTTCTGAAAGTGGTATTTGCCGCAAATTTACCAGCTTTGTTATAGCATTGTTCAAGTTTTGATTTTTGTGATGTCTGAAGGCTAGTAAGGATGAGAACACCATACAGATGTGTGGGGAGGAGATAAGTAGTGGCAAATGTAGCTTTTGTTGTGTCTGTGGAAACATTTTGGCTCTATAAAGCATCCCTAGTTTCTTATGAGTTTTTCTTGTGCAATTTTGTACATGCAGGTCAAATTTAAGATTATCATCCCTAATAATTTGCTATGAAAAGTGACTTCAGTAGTTGTATTATCAAGAGAGAGAGTTTTAAATTTTGTTTTTTCATGGGAGAGGGATTTGGAAAAAAAGTAGTAGTTTGCTTTCTGGGGAGCTGAGCATGAGCTGTGAGTTACAAAGATGTGTTTCAGTTGCTGTTAAAGCATCCTGAGTAATTTTTTGTGGGTGTGCTATGTTTTCAGATGTGCAAATGAGTGTGGAGTCATCTGCATACTGTATTAGGGAAGCCTGTTGTGTGGATGTGTGGAGTATCTTTGTGAGAATGTTAAAGAAGAGGGGACCAAGGATAGAGCCTTTTGGTACACTGTGGTGACTGAGATAAGGAAAGAGGGTGGAGTATTATTTTACTGACTGATTCCTATTGGATAGGTATCTTTTGAACCATAGAAAGGGGGGCTGAGAGAAACCTAATGAGGACATTTGATGTTTGCTGTGGCAAACTGTGTAGAAGGCTTTATATAAATCTAGAAATAAGGCAAAAACTATTTTGCTGTTATCTGTAGCTTTATTGACAGTATCTGTATAGATTAGAAATGTAGTATTTGTACTATCAGAAGGATGAAAGCCATGTTGTGTGGGGGATGGGAGTTCTTCTGCAGCAGATAATTTAGTGACTGTTGTTCAATACAGAAGGTGGATAAGACTGCTATAGGTCTAAAATTAGTAATGTCTGTTGAATTTCCACCTTTGTGCAGAGGGATAATGTGTGACTTTTCTATAAAGAGGGGAATGTGGGATTCCTTGTCTGACCTATTTATAAGGATTTAGACAGGATAGGCAATGCTATTGGCTGCTATTTTAAGGTACTGACTTGGAAGGTCATCATATGAAGTAGAGCATGGTTTGAGTTTAAGAGTAGTTTCATATAGGTTGTGGTGATATGTGGCTGCTGGGAAGGGTTGGGATTAGATGTTGAAGAATCCTTGGTTAGAGATGCTATACTATCTATGAAATAAGAGTTGAACTGTATTGTAGTTTTGAGTGATGAGGTATTGGGAGAGAGGTTAAAGCTGAATTTTTGGCCGGGAAGCAATATTTCTTTAATGGTTGTCCAGAATGTTTTAGGGTTGTTTTTGCTACTGTTCTGAAAGTTATAGTAGTTTAGTTTTTTTGTTCATAGGATCATATGTTGGTACTAGGCTATTGGCCCTAGGGCCTATACAAGCCTAGCCATAACAATTCCCTGGTTATTTCTTCCCACAATATTTACTTCCCCAGACCCCTGTCTAGCAGGATGAGTGACGTGATCCCCGGGGTAAATTTCCTGTCTCCCATCTAGTCGTCAAGGTTCCTTTTGAAGAGGGCCAAGGAGGCACTCCGCTTGACATGTATGGGCAGTCTATTCCAGAGTATGGGCAGTCTTCATTAATTTGCTTTTTAGTACAATTGCGAAGCATTCTGAAGTTTTTGAGATATTGTGGTGTTTTATATTTTTGTAATTCTTTCCATGCCTTTTTCTATCCTGCATTAGCATTCTACTCTTTTTTTGGATATCCAAATTGCATTATTTATTTTTAGTCTCTTCCTTCTAGGAGGTGCACAGCTATTTAGGATATGCAGAGAAGGTATATTGAATTAATTTACAGCATCATCTAAGGGGAGGACTTTTAAGAATTTTCAGTTAATAGATGATGGGTCAGTAATGGACATTTCTGGGTTAAACATGGAAAGGTTGCATGCTGATTTATAAACATGCTGTTTAAGTGGATGTGTGAGATGTCTGGTTGTATAGTTTGGGTGATGATCAATGAGACAGACATTATACCTGATGTGGTATATTTGCTAGGATCTGATAATAGGATCCAGTCAAATAGGGAATTTGATGTCTTACTATAATGTGAGAGGCTATTAATTAGTTGTGCAAAACCATATAAGTTCATGATAGATGTAGGGGAGTTAGAGTTTATGTCCAACCAATTGACATTCACATCACCTAGTAGCATTATTTCTTGTGATATTGTTATGTTAACCAATGTAGGATACCTTCCAGTATAACACTATTATCACCGGGAGGGGTGTAAAGGACAGTAATACATATTTTTTGTAATTGTTTAATTTCAGGAAAGTTATAAGAAGCTCTCCTGAATTTAATTTTTGTATTGGTTTGTTGTAAGTGGAAATGTGGCAGTTGTTGGTAAATGTTAAAGCAATACCACCACCTTTCCTCTTTATATGGTCATTACAGATGATATTATAGGCAGAAGGTTTAAGTTCAGAGTTGTTTATGCTGGGTTTACTCCAAGTATCAGAGTGAGAATGTCAGGCTTATGTTGGGTAACTCAAGCATGTGGTTCAGCTATTTTATTTCTTATGCTTCTAACATTTATGGCAGCAAATGTTCGATTACCAAGGTTGGGGATTGACCATTGTGGGGTTAGGGTAGTGTGTAGAAGAGAATTGTCTTGATGTTCATTGCCATAGGTGGGGCCAAATTAGGATGAATGTCTCCTCCTAGAAGGATTTTAGTATATTGGGGAATTAATTACTGATGCCTGATTTTTTGGAGAGTATTTTTCCACTTAATTTTGTTTTGGTTTGGAGTTTATCAGTCTATGCTCAGAGTGAAGGTGACGGGTGTCATTAAATAGGTTTGGTGTGATGTGTGGAGAATGTAGGGAAGAAGTATGAATAGGTGGCTGGGACAGAGTTGGAGATAGATTGAGGGCTATTATAGAGACATGGAAGGATGTAACATGGCCCAGTAGCAGGAGAAGAATAAATGATAAGCTGAGTGGTAGCAAGATTAAGTAAGGGGATCTGTATGTTATAGTTGGCAGGTAGTAGGGAAGTAGGGATCAAGATGGAAAAAGAAGTTGCAGGGTAGAAGGCTATTTAGTGGTGCGGAGTTTGATAGCTAATAGAGGGTAGGTAGGAAAGAAGTATTTTCTATGAAGGAAAATAATTAGGTTGTCCTAGTATCCTCTCTAGAATGTAAGGAATAGGGGGGTTAAAAGGCTAGAGTAGAGAATGTAGGTAAAATATGAAGAAGTGAGGGTTTATTTGGGAAAAGCAGGAGATAGGTCAAGAAGGGTTGTGACTGTGAATGTATAAAGTACAAAGTAGTATGGGAGGAAGAATGGTAGTTGGGAATCATGCTAGAAGATTAAATGGGATTTGGGAATTAGGTAAAAAAGTGTGTTTGTGTGATGGTAGTAAGGTTGATTAGGAGGGTTATGGAATTGGAGTCACAAGTATAATGTGTGTAGCAAGTATAATAGAGTAAGAGGGGTGGGTGAGAATTGGTGGTAGGGAGCCTGTTAGCTAGGAAGACTAAGTAACTGGCATATATAGTGTAATCTATTGGTCAGTAAAAAGGACAGTGGCCAAATTAGTAAGTTCTCTTTAGACAATTCTTGGGTGAGGGTGTGTTAAAACTAATTTCCAGCACATATAGGACGTTTTACTATTACAAGGTCGAACGGCAATCCTTCGACTGTAGTATAGTCGACAACGGAAGGTCAAAACTGATAATCGCGAACCCAAAAAAACAATCTAGAAATGGGTTTTAACATGGGTCGAGGTAGGGGAGATGTTTGTAGTTCAGAATAATACGAACACCTACCTCAACCCATGTTAACACCGTTCCTAGATTGATTTTTTGACTTCGACATTTGACATTTACGACATTCCGTCGTCGACTATAGTACAGTCGAAGGAGTGCCGTTCTACCTTGTAATAGTAAACCATAGGAACATATATAATTAGATGTAGTCAATACATAGCAAGGTTCTTCACATTAAATTTGCTTACATTGTGAAAAGACAAAATTCTCAGTGAAAATGTTTGAGATTTGGCCTTTGTGATACAGCTTCAACAGTACCTGGGTCAGATGAAGCAACTCCAGGCTCAGAAAGGAAAAACAAAAAAGGGAAAAACTTTACTAAACTTTCATATTATATTGAGGCAATAAAGTTAATATTTATAATAAAAGACATGGAGGAAGGACCACATTGAGTTAGAACTTGGGGGAAGTATAAGAATAGAGTTCAAAGTAGGTTAGCACGAGTTATACTGATAGAGAACCACAGTAACACAATGTATATATAGATTCAAATAGAATAAGTTCTCATAACATATCACTAAACTGATAAGCACAATATAAAACCATTACTTAGTAACATTCCTGGGATTAACCAGTATATCAATAGAGTGTGTATGTGTGTGTGTGTGTGTATATATATATATATATATATATATATATATATATATATATATATATAGCTATATATATATATATATATATATATATATATATATATCTATATATATGAATCCCCTTCATATGATCGAACTTTTAAAAGTTCGACTTTCATATGGCCGAGACCATATGATCGAACATTTAAAAGTTTGAACGTTCTGAACAGAGATCTCCATACAGTGCGGAACAGGAAGATTTCCCTTTTCCTCACTGTAGTGTGATCTTGGAGTTGGTATATTTAAATAGTAGGGGGTGTGGGATTAATTCAAGTTCAAGTAATTTTTTTTTATGTTTTTTTTTTTTAATCAGGTGTTGGAACTTTTAAACGTTTGATCATATGGTCTTGGCCATATGAAAGTTTGAACATCTGAAGTAGACCCATATATACATCCCTATATAAGTAGGTTTACCTTTAAAATATCGAATGCAATGTCTAATCTTCATTTGATTGAAAAATAACATCTAAACCCAAAATATTGAATGATCAAAATGTCTAAAATCATTTACTTGAAAAAGCAATGAGATCACCTCTACTATTTGGCTGTGCCCCCCACACCCCCCACTTAAATATACCAACTTCGATATCGCACTATAGTGCAGAAATGGACAAATTCAATAATTTCAACATTGTGAGTTTAGACTAATTTTATTTCAACATTTTGATCATTCAATAGAGTACATTTTCCAATTCATTTTCAACCATTTAGCATTCAACATTTTGAAGGTAAGGCATATAAATATATATGAATGTATGTGTGTGTGTATGTGTGTGTGTATATATATATATATATATATATATATATATATATATATATATATATATATGTATTTGGGTCTACTTGAGAACACCGAGACCGGATGATCGACAACTGAGATGACCGACAGTTTAAAACCACAAAACTTCACATGCCAACAAACCACAATCCCGACAATCAACGAAACAAAGCAAATACCTTTTCCAAAAAACATACACAGAACACAAGCAAACCAAAAACCTTACAAACCTACACTAAACCTTACATACACAACTATCTATGCATTAACCTTAACCCAAACCCTAACCCTAAGGTCCGTCACTATCGCACACTCACCTAAACCGTGCCCTAACCCTAACTCACTTAACCTGCCCCTAACTCTAAAGTCTGTCACTATTGCACACTTACCTTAACGTGGCTTTTAAACTGTCAGTCATCTCAGTTGTCGATCTTCCGGTCTTGGTGTTCTCGTCGTCTGTGTTTTGGCGTCGGTGTTTTCAAGTAGACCCATGTATATATATATATATATATATATATATATATATATATATATATATATATATATATATATATATATGTGTGTGTATGTGAGTGTGTGTGTGTGTGTATATATATATATATATATATATATATATATATATATATATATATAAATTTCAAAACACCAGAAACTGACAATATTGTTAAGTGGCACAGGCTAAATGTACATAAAGCTTATATGATTTGAATAAAATTGATACAAACAAATACAACACACTACCAAGGTCTCTTCATTGATCTACACTTAGAACAAATGGAAAGTAATAACATATGCCACATACCTGCACTGTGAGGAAATAGGTGACTGAGTGAAAGAGGAAAGAATAGTGAGGGGATATTTAGTGATACATTCTATTAGAGTGAGCCTAACATCCTCAGGTCAAATTATAATAGAGAGTAACCAGTTCATACCCAATACAAAGCAATTCATATAGAGGTATCAAGTAAAGCAGGTTTCCTTTTACTTCCTGAATGAAGAACCCTGTCAGCTAGGAAGACTAAGCGACTGCCATATATAGTGTAATCTATTGGTCAAGAGAATGGACAGTGGCTAACTTAGTAAGTGGCCCTTAGAGTATAAGTACAATTCTGTCAGAGGGGGATGTTAAAAACTAATTTCCATTACAGACTGGCGTGTATTTAACTAGATGAATTTAATAGTCAGTGACAGCAAGTTCTTAAAGTTAAATTTGCTTACATTGTGTAAAGACAAAATTCTCATTGAAAATATTTGGGAGTTGATCTTTTGTGGCAGAGCTTCAGCAGTATCTTGGTTAGATGTAGTGACATCTGGCTATTGTATGAAGACAAAATTCTAATTCCTAGATCACTGTATTTCAGAGTAAAGGGAATTCACAAAGATTATAATAACGTTTGACAAAATACATCTCTCCTCTAATCACACTAAAATTTCCTGAGTTCCAAGGATTGCACTGACGGTTCTTGAATTTCCAGCAGATGTCATTGTGTCAGCTTATCTCTGGCCCTCTGCTTCCAGTCAATCAAATGGTTGAGTGACTCATCCCCCTTTCTGATTCTGTCTTCTTGAGTTTCTGCCATTTTTCCTATATAATTTCCCTTATGAGAAAGCAGTTCGTTGTTGTTTCTAAACTGTTTGCAAGACTCCAGCTAAGGTATTGTGCTTATTTCTGGAAATATTTTAATTTCAATAACTGAAACAAAATAGATGCTGTTCAAAAGAAGATAAATAGTGGATATTCCTTACCATTTAAACAAAGACAATGATGAAAAGGGAAGACATGATGGAAAATACCTATAGGGAATTTAAAAAATCCAGGGAAGTCCCAGCCTTCAAAAAAATCTAACTATCCATATACAGAGAGGTGGTGCTGTCTAGAGAGAGGGAAGGTTGACCTGTAAGACCAGTAAGCTAGACTGCTTCCTACCACCCAACTGTCACCGCTAAGGGGATTAGTGGACTGATTGGACTGCCTAGGCAGAATCAAATGGGTTTTGGGGCTCCTGTCTAGCCTGGAAATGCTCAGTTCTCATCCCATCCATGGAATGAATGGGCCAACTGTGTACAGGTAGCAGCACTATCTGGCTACACACCACAGGGATGCAAAAAAAAGTTGTTTGAGTGAGCCCCTCATATTAGAGAGCAGAAGTCACAGCCCCCTGTTTCAAGTCTGATTTCTAATAAACATTTTTAAGGTCCAGGCATTCAAAAATTCAACCAACTAGTAGTGAGTTGACCACTTATCCTGGTGTCCTTATTACTGAATTGGAAACATTTTTGCAGCTGTAGTTTTTTTGTAAAAAAGAGTTATACGGAACAGTTTTGTCTCTCTACTAACAGAAGCTGCTATCATTATTCAATGTTAAGTGCTTTAGAGCATATTCTGAAAGCTCAGATATCTAATCCTTGGTTCATATTACTATTTTCAAAGAAACTCACTGACATTTAAAGAAAACCTCAGGACACAGAGAAAAGAGGAAGGAAGAGAAATTTTTCAGGAAAATAAAAGCTGGATTAAAAAGTAATTTATGAAGGGCAAATATGTAGTAATAATGCATATATAGAAACTGAGAGGAGGACAGGAATAAAAGCAGTAATGCAACGGGCAGTAGAAATGGAACAGAAGGGGACTGAGACATTCATAGGAAAATAGTACGGCTATAAATCATGATTTGGGGAGCACAGTTCCCCAACAACATTTTTTTCTGGTATTTTGCCCTATGAAATTAAACATCATTGATATTTTTATGATTGCTACTGCCAACATAATAGGGATTTTTTTGGGAGTGCTGCAATCAGCAGTTCAATGGATGTCAAATTAAAGGTAGAAAGGGGAAAAGGCGTGTTGTTTTGAGATAATAAAAAGCAGGAATCAAAGGCTTTTGTACGAGGACTCTAAAATGGAATATGATGGAAATTACAATGCTTTGCAGGGTAAAAGAGAATATAGAGGAACAAATGGCATAAAAGAGAATATCAAGAAGTTTTAAACCATAAAAATAACAGGTAACCATTGTAGTGCTATTACTCATAGCAAGTCCTGGAATAGCAAAAGTGAATGTGGGACAAATATGGAATAATGCCCTTGAATTATGAGATCCGTGTCTTGTAGTATTCCTTTTTTTGAGGTACAGTGATTTCAGAGTTAGTGTATATAAGTAACAGGGTGAGTGGGGTTAAAGGAAGCTCGCCCCTACTTCCAAATTAACTTTAAAGGACAACAGTGATTGTAAACCTTTCTTGCACTGCTCTAGTTTTATAGGTTTTTGTGTATTTTTGGGACTTGCAATTATAAGTCTTGGATTTCAATAGTGAGTTAAAGGAGGACTGTGACAAAATACAGACAGCAGTTATTAGGAAGGTGGAATCTGTGTTTATAATAAGCAACAGTGATGAAAAGGACAGTATTAATCTAGTTTAAGATATTATCAGACTCATTACTACTCTTGACTATGCAGTGGTTTATATTTTAGTAAAAGTATGTTTTTAAGAGACAGTAAGTTTTCAGGTGGAGATAGAAAGGGGTGCAAGGCTGCGAAAAAGAACAGAAATGAACATATAGACCCAAAAGTAACAGGTGTCTAGAAATGCTATTCACATGCTTAATGTTTCTGATCAAAAGCAGACTGCTAATGCCTTTAATACCTTTTTCACTGAGACCATTCAAACTCTTGCCAGTCAGTTATTTACTTAGAGCTTAACTATATCCAACTCTAACTCTAACCCATCCCCTCCATTTCTCTTCCAACCAGTCCCAACAACATATATTCTTACCCTTATCCAAGAACTGAAACCGTGCACTCCTTCAGCAGACCAACTACCCGCTGAATATCTACAAAAGGCAGCCAAATCCATCCCCTATCCCATTTCCATTCTCATCAGTAGAACCATCAGTGAAGGACACATCCCTAAAATCTGGAATGTATCCCATATTATCCCCCTTCACAAGGGTGGGAACTCTACTGAACTCTCCAATTACCGTCCCATAGCCCTACTTTCTCCCTTGGCAAAGGTCATGGAAACATGCATCCACAGACGATTGCTAGACCACCTAATCCAAAATAACTTACTTTCAAACTCTCAACATGGTTTCAGACCTTCCCGCAGCACTACTACTGCCCTCCTTTCCTTTACTGACTGTATTAACAAAAACCGTAACCTCAATATGCTTTCCTCTGCACTGTTTATAGATCTGTCCAAGGCATTCGATATGGTAAATCACCAGATACCTATAAATATCCTCAAATCCCTGTCACTAGATGCACTAGCTATAAAATGGTTTCAGTCCTACTTAGATAACAGACAACAGGCTGTACTTTGGCATAACATTCTATCTATCCATCTGCCCGTTAACATTGGTGTTCCTCAAGGGTCCATATTAGGACCTCTCCTGTTTTCTATATTTATCAATGACCTTCACCTAGCAATCCCCCAAGCTACATGCATACAATATGCAGATGATTCCACACATATATGCTCAGCCACATCTATATCTGAACTTCACTCCCTTACCCAAAATGTGTTTAACACAGTTGAACAATGGTTTACACAGTGCTGTCTCCTTCTGAGCCCCCAAAAAACTAAACTCCTCTTTTTTACTCCTACTTGTAAGTCCCCTCCAATAGACTTCACAGTAACATCCAATAAAGGTACTCTCATATCCCCAGATCCAACTACCAAACTACTAGGTATCACCATAGATAACAACCTTAACTTCGACACCCATATTAACAATACTCTAAAATCTGTTAATAGAAAACTAGGCTCTCTCTACAGGATCAAACCCTTCCTCTCTCCTGCAGCTAGAATAACTATTGCTCACACCCATCTAATTTCTACTCTCCTCTATGCCTCACCCATATATACTAATCTCTCTAAAAACAACCTTAATAAAATGGAAAATGCCTACAATAGCATAGCCAGATTTGCTACAGGTAACCCTTTCAGAACCTACCACTGTTTTAATCTAAAGCAGCTAGGATGGCTTGAATTACAACATCAGCTTAAATTCCACCAACTGGCCATTGCACATAAAACCCTTTACCAGCCTACCAATACCCCTATACTATCTACCCTCATTACCCCCTACAACAATCTAAAGATCTTACGATCATCACATAAACGTCTTGTAAATATTTGTAAATCAAACAACAGGGCTGGGGACCCTCTCTTCTCTAATACTGTTGGAAAATCCTGGAACCTTCTTCCTAATGAACTTTCCTCTCTTCCCTCTATATCACTCTTTAAAACCAAACTGAAACTTTTCCTCAGAACACACTGGTTGTGCCCCTGTACTAAACCTGACTGATCAACTAGCTCTTCTTACTTGGTTCAACCTACCCTCCTCTTCTCAGTAATCGAGTTCCTTTTCTTAATAACAACTTACCTTGTCCTTCTATACTATTACTTACATCTTCAGAATCTCATTAAGGAGACTACTTTTACTAATATGTTGTATAATTTCAGTTCCTACTTTTTCTTTATGACTGCTTGTATACTAATATATTGTATAATTCAGCTGACATCTTTTTCTTTATGATGTATTGCAACTGCATTTTGTATTGTACTGCTTGTATCTGTATATTTTGCACTATGTTATGAACGAATGACCTCTTTGATTATTCTCTGTACTGCATCTGCAATGTTCATTGTAATCATTAATTTTTGTATATGTGATTTTGTTTGTTTCCTCGGAGCTTATCTCCCCGGGCCTCTACTGAAAATGGACATATATCCAGTTAGACTAGCCCGGTCAACAAATGTAAAATAAATAAATAAATAAATAGAAAGCAACTTCAAGATTAGAGCTGCACATGTTTTCTCTTTGGTTCTAAGCAAATATGTACATATATGTAATGTGTCATTTATGTTCATTATTTTGGTAGGTTTAGTCACATGTTTTCTCTTTGGTTGCAAGCAAATATGTATATAATATGTAATATGTCATTAATGTTCATTATTTTGGCAGGTTTAGTCACCTTTGGTGCGCTGAAGTAATCACAGAATGAAGGATGACAGAGAATTGCACTAGGTGTGGAGTGTGCAAATTTAGACTCTGGTGCCCAAAAGGTGGTGAAAGGAGGGGAGGAATTCTTATGGGGAGGAATACAAGGGAAGTAAATATCAGAATCTGATGAAGTCCCCCAAGAGGGAGGAAAGCACTTAATTTGTTTGCTTTTTATTTTAATTTTGTTGTTTGCATTAAAACATTTCTCTGGACTCTGGACTGCATCGCTCATTTCTTACTCCTTTATGGTTGTTGGAGGTGTGCTTTTGGAGTTGATTACCCTATTAGGAAGCTTCTACTCATGCCTGAGAGTTTCCTGAGATGAGACCTTTGCCCAAGCACTTACTTGCAGTTACAGAGCAAGAGACTTGCTGTAGTTCTGGGGGATGATGATTCTTTTGCAAAACATGATTCCTAGATTGGCATTTGTCCAGAAATAAGTTGAATGAAAATCTAGGTTGCGCCTAATTATCTGTCCTCTCACTAGTTGTCCTTATGTGCTTTTACTGCCTTCTGTGACCACCTTAGTGGCATTTGAATAAAACGACTCAATAAACAGCAGTTAGGATTTGATGTCATATTGGCTATCTAAATAGACATTTCCTTGTGCTGAAACGCTGTTTGTCTATTAAAGTGTACCCTTCTTTGTTGAATCTGTACTTGCCTGCCATATTTACTCATGTATCTGTAAACATCAGACTAATCTGTAACCTATTGTCAGTGTACTCACCACATTTCTATGGCATTTCTTGTCTGTGTTTGTGTTTCATGTGTGTTAAAACAAACCTAGTGAACTACAGTGGTTAGTGGCACATTCACATACTACTGATACGCGATTGCCATGTTATCCTTATAAAAGTAAATAATACAGGTAATGTAATTAGCAACATTCAACTAAAAGGGAAGTCTTTGTTTTTCATATAGATGTTGCTGTCTAAAATGCATCATGGTAGCTACATTGCAAGAAAAATGTGATGGCCATACCAAGCAACCTGCTGTATTTCCACACTGCTTTGTGAGCTTTCATTCTATAGCCAATGGGAAACACAGCTGAGAAAGCTGATCAACATAATCCTTTCAAACCATTTTATATTTAATCTAGATACTGCATTCCTTCCTTTATATCCTATGGTGTTTTATGAAATGTCATTGGGTATATAGAGTTGCACAACCTGCTTCTTTGAATATTCTCCATTATTACCCTTAAGCTGAATTGTGCTTGGTAAAATGCAATAGGTAGACAGATATTCACATTTAAGTAGCTAGCCTTGTGAGATAATACAATATACCTTGGTATCATAATCCAAAAACAGTTCAATAGTGACATAAAATGTTAAACAAAATCAGTATAGACTGGGGTTTCTATTCATTTGAAAGTTCCTTTGTATTTTATGTAGGCAAAACACACACACCCTTATGATGCCTGCTGGTAAAATTGTCTGTATTCTTCAATTTCATGAACAGCTCTGTTGATTTCATAATCGATGCTGTCTTAAGATATTTTATTCTTTCTTAACACCTTACCAAAGAATAAAATGTGGCTTGACACATTTTATTTCTCAGTAGGGTGTAAACTGTCTCTATCAGTTGTAAATAAGAACTTCCTCTTGCAAAAGAGCCCTGTGATCTTCCAATAATAAGGTTGTGGTAATACACCTAGCTTTAAATGTTCCAGCTCCTAAATGAAGCTACATTTCTATGAAATATTATCCACAATCTGCCCATAAGTATCAGATTTAAAAATATAATGTCAGACTTCTGCAAAAGTAAAACAAGTAATGTGTTTCTCTGCATTTGAAGTAGTAAGTTTAACTTTCTTCCTGTTGTTCCATGAAAATGATTATAGTTTCAATTTTTGTTGGCCTGAAACAATAGCATGCATTCTTCATGTTTCTGAAGCTGTTGCATTTTAACCTTTTACCTTCTGGCAGTTCTCTGTCTTCACATTATCCAGGGATTTCATTTGAAGAGAATACTTCATTTACTTTTATGATATGGTTTTACTTACTTTCTGAATGTGCTGTGCTATTTGCTCTACTGTTTTCAGATAATTCACCACCCGTCCCTGTCACATGCATGAGTACCCACACAAATGCACATTTCCAACAACATCCATCTTTTAAAATTAGACGCCTGCCCCCTTACTCAAGTAATTAACATTGTTTTAACCTGTACTGCTTCAGATAAGTGGTCACAATATATATAAATCAAAGTTTGGACTATAAGACTGTACTTTTCATGCCACTCGTGAACCTGCAAACACTTGGGTTAAATTGGAAGATTAATGATTTCAGTATTGAGTTAGCTGCATATTTGTTGGCATAAGCTAGCTAGAACACGACTTGCCATAGTGTTTGTTAAATGGCTACTATAGTAGCCTGCATGCATATTTAGGGAATGCAGGACCAACAGGTAATGAGGTGAGGGTGAGCTGAACCAGTAGGTGATAAGCTGCTGACCTGTACAGAGTGGTTGATGGGAAGAGATTTGTCTTATATAGGCTCCCAGTGATTAGCAGTGGAGCTGTATGCAAGAGTCATATTTAAGTAGGTTATTTTGTACAACTTATGGAGGAGTAACAAGTTGTGAAGGTTGCATGGTTCTTGATAGCTAAGGCAGATTGTCTTTATTGATTTGGCCTATTATTTCAATGGTCTTAGTTTGCATCTTTAGAGACTTTTGGACCATTTTTTCTTCTAGATGTCTCAAGTCAGAATAAATAAGCTTGAAGTGCACTCAAATGGTAACATTTTAATGCTGAAGGTGTGATCCAGTAAAGAGAATTAGTTAGTCTTAGTTTTGCTTTAGCTACTGTTAGAAAAACAAAACAAAAAATATTTTTTGTTCTTAAAAATCAATAAAATAAGGAAGTAAATAGATGCTAATAAAGTAAAATAAGGGAAAGAAAATTATAGTCTATGAGCAGGCCCCATAATGTGTATAGTAGGACAATAAAGGCACTTACAGTAAAACACTAGCAGAGGTGAATTCAATAATCAGGCCAGTAAAAAAGAAAAACTCAGTTGTCCTTCTTCTTTTGGCTTTTCCCAGTTAGGGGTCGCCACAGCAGAACTCCGGTCCGCTAATGATTGGCAGTAGATTTTTACAGTGCCGAGGTGCCAGCCTGACGTCCAGCCTTCAACAAAGGCACGCCCATTCACACATGTCTTTCAAACGCCATTCGACCATGGAGAGGACATGCAGACTCCACAAAGAAGGCGCTCCAGCCGAGAATCGAGCAGGAGAACCTCTTGCTGTGAGGCGACAATGCTAATGCTGCACCACCGTGGCGGCTCAAAAAAGAAAAACTCAGTAAGGTACATTAATAATATTTCCATTTTAAGGCAAAAAACAGTGCTCACAGGTGACTTTGCTAGCAGCACAGATGGACAGTAAAACACATACACTGAGGTGAAGTAATAGCACTGAAATGAAGCATTCACTACAAATCAGAAATTGATAGAAGAGAGGACTTTTGTTTAGCAACTGGATAAATAAATGCTAGGGAAAACTTCAGCTAGCATGACCAAGTACTGGTTGTAGTACTACATATTGATTTTGGCTTTGTACTCAAGTGTTTTTGAATTGTATAACTCGTGTGCTTAACTTCATTGTGAAGGGTAACGTATTCCAAATTCTGTAATAACTGTGTGCCATTTTCTTTGTTATTTATGTTGCTTTTAAGCAGGGAGTCCAGTTTTTTAAATGGATTTGA